>NC_064410.1:17090000-17195000 GCF_023375975.1 Astyanax mexicanus | reverse complement strand
TTTTCTATGTTGTTTATGTTGTTATTAGGTGTGTCTCCCACTATTTCACCATTATATGTTGTCTTGTCCAGCAGGGCTTTCCTTGGATATTCAGTTACTTTCATATAATGACTGACTGCCTGGCCATAAGAGCAAGTAATCACTTTACTGTGAAGTTTGACTTCATACAGGGTAAAAACTGTAATGAAAAAAAACTCTGAGCTGGATTAAGTTTCCTATATAATGGAAAAATAGTCTAGAGCCAGGATATGTAATGGTAATATTGATAATATAAGTTGCCATGTTATTTAAAGTCAGTTCAACTCAACTAAACTGATACATAAAACTGTGTTTTAAGTGTTGACGCTAAGTAAACATCATTTAAAAATAACAGTTATATTTTCTTTAGTTTTAAAGGCAATTTCCCAGTTTCCCAAATTCTAATAAAATCAACATATTAAATTTTATAGTGCAGATAATTCTGTTAGTCCTGTTCTTCAGTACATTTTAGTACATATCTCTGCTGAAAATGTACAAAACAAGTATACACACATAGAAACAAAGCACACACACAAAGTAGCTATAACACACTCCTCCGTCTCTCTATAGAACCTGTAGTGAAGGTCACTGCAGACCTGAGTCTGGCTTATGGCAGAGTGTTTATTGCAGACAGTCTGGCCTGGCAGATGCATGACACACATCTACAGAGGAAAGCCAAAGAGACACCTGCCACACACACACACACACACGCACACACAGATAACACACCTGCAAAATTAATTACTTTTTAATGTCAGTGAAAGTGCAGCACATACATAAACCACATGTACGCCAATTACACACACAAGGTCAGTCTGTGTGTCCACTGTTTGTAAAGTCATACATGTGTGCTAACCTTTAGCAAAAAGACTGGACTTATTAACCTTTTATCTTTCTCTATCTGTTGCTTGGGTATGCTGAAAGAAATGTCAAAGGTCAACACAGGAACTTTAACTGGAATAAAGTCATTAGCTGATGAGACACTATAGTAGACTTTTCTCCAGTGGGATCTCATGAGCTTAGAAGAGCAAAGAGTTGTATTAAGCTGTATTAAGTTGTATTAAGGGGCCTATTCACACCATATAACCTTTACACTGTGGAACCTTCACACCAAGTCTGACTAGGTTTGTGTCTACTGTATCCTGTAAATGAAGCTAGAATTTCTAGGGTTCTCATAAATGTCCACTTTTTCTGTTTCTCTGCTCTGTCCATTCTACTCTGGTCTGGAACCATGGACTTCAATAGAAATGTTACTACTGTGTTTCTACAACTAGCTAACTTACTGACTAGGTAACTAGCTAACTTACTAAGTAACTAGCATATTTAAGCATGTATATTTACACACCTCACAGCCTTAATAATGGAATAAAACAATTACTTAGAAAATAAATCTAATGTTTTTTCATAAAATATTAAACACAATGTTTGTATGAAATTTAATTGTAAAAGTATGTGCTGTTTGGAAGCACGTTTCAAGCTGGTGGGGTGGGTGTGGCAGTAATAAGAGGAAGGTTCAGGGTTCCTATCAGTCCAAAATCAAATGAAAACTGTGCCAAAACTCAGAGACACAAAAGCTGAAGCAGAAGCAAACAAGATATTCCAGAAGCAAAAGTCTTCAACAGTAAAATCTTCAAAAACACAAAAATGAAAGCCAAGTCAGATAAAAACCAAACTGAAATATTTTTTTTCAAATAACTGAAAAATATAAATAAATATAATTAAATAAATAAGTATATTTAAAAAAAACATATATTTGCTATACATTTATAAATTTTTTGTATTTTCAACATACAGTTTTTTCCATTGAATTCTTAAAATTTTGTGGATTTTATTTTTTTGTGTAATTTTGGCACAAAATGTACTCCATATATTTCTGAATTTCATTAAAATAGACGAGAAGAAAAGAGCAGAGATACACATATAATTACACAAAAAGACTTAAGGACTGAAGGAGCATGCATTTTCCATGGGCGATGCCCTGAGAAACCTTTGAAGCACTGTGCGGTGCTGTGTACTCATGTCACTGTTCCAAAACATCACCCAGGGCTTTGGAGAACTTCTTAAAAAATGACAGGCCTCCAAACAGTCTTCAGGGCATCACTCATGGATCTGCTGCCGGATTTAAGGACCAGGGAGATTTGCTTCATGATTCAGAGAAAACCATAGTTACAGCACCATATCTTTAATAGATGTTCTGCTCTACTAATATGGATTCAAAAACCTGTTTTCAGAACTTTATAGAACCCTTTTTGCAAAGAGCTTTATACAACAATAAATACCAATTTTTACATTAATACACTTTTTCTGAAAAAATGAGACATATCAGCAGAGTATACATGCACTTAAAAATCTGATTACTGATCTCTATTTATCATGTTCACTTTGTCAAACTGTGCACTAATGATACTCTTTGCCCTGTTTACTTTTGTGCATCACAACTCTCTGTCCTGCTATTGGTGCACAATGTTGCAGAACATGTCAAACTAGGCAATAAAATACAAACAAATCTAACATGCTAGTCTTTTCATCTGAGGATTGTTCTTATACAGGTGCTGGTCAACGAATTAGAATAATTTGAAATGCAATCATGGAAGTGCAATCATGAAATTCTTTGAATGCATTTTTTGTGTAGAAAGCAAATCAGGTGTTCACCGCACCTGTCCTACTCGTTAGACTAATCACAGAACTCGTTACCTGGAAAAAAATTTGCTCAGCTGAGCTTTCCAAAAGGCCCATTTAGGCCATTTAACTGTGACACTGTTGTTTTATTGAATAAGAATAATGGAGAAACCGTTTCATTGAATTAGAATAAATGCTCGAATTTTTGTTTTCTGTGAAGAGTGTGCACTGTGCAGTATAAAGTCAGGGTTGAGTAGAATTTCTAAGTTGTAAAATCAATCAAGGGTAAGCAGTGCGACCTCTCAACCGGAATAGTGGCTCAAATTCAAGCCCTTCGCCAACAAGGCTTGACCCAAACTAAAATTGCTGAGCAGCTCGGCATCAGCCAGTCTTCCGTCTGCAAAGCTCTCAAGAAAAACTGCAGCAAGCGCACCAACTGTTCCGGCGTCCGAAAAAATTCTGCTCGCGACAACAAGCAGCTGAGAAAGATCGCAGTCAGTAACCGGTTCAAGTCCACTTCCGAGCTCACCGACTTGTGGAACAAGCAGACCGGCGCTGACGTCTCCAGATCAACCACTTACCGTCGTCTGCGCGAACTCGGCTTCAAATCTCGCGTTCCAGCAGTAAAACCGATGCTGAACAAGAAACAAATGGAGAAACGGCTGAAGTGGGCCAAAGAACACGGCGAGTGGACTGCTGAAGACTGGCAGAAAGTGGTCTTCAGTGACGAATCACGCTTCTGCATCTTCTTCGGTGACCAAGGTCCTCGTGTCTGGCGTCGTGGTGGCGAAACCTACAACCACGAGTGCGTGAAAAGATCCGTCAAGTTTCCCCAGAGCGTTATGGTCTGGGGATGCATGTCCGCTCGAGGTGTAGGGAAACTCTGCTTCCTCAAGAAGACTGTCAATGCTGCCGTATATCAAGATGTTCTGGAAACGTTCCTGATTCCGACTGTTGAGGAACAGTTCGGCGAAGAAGACTTCATATTTCAACAGGATCTTGCACCGGCTCATGCGGCAAAGTCGACCAAAGATTGGTTCACTAAAAAACAGCTTGAAGTTTTGGCATGGCCGGCCAACTTGCCTGACCTCAATGTCACTGAAAACCTTTGGGCCATCAAGCGGAAAATTTGCGACAGAAAGCCTACTACGCTGGACCAACTGAAGCAGAACATCGCCACTGCCTGGGAAGCTGTGAGTGCGGAAACTTGCGACAAGCTGGTCAAATCGATGCCGCGGAGACTTCAGGCAGTCATACAAGCCAAGGGGGCAGCCACAAAATACTGAGAAAGTGATGATTGTAATTATAATAAAAATTATTCTAATTCAATGAAACGGTTTCTCCATTATTCTTATTCAATAAAACAACAGTGTCACAGTTAAATGGCCTAAATGGGCCTTTTGGAAAGCTCAGCTGAGCAAATTTTTTTCCAGGTAACGAGTTCTGTGATTAGTCTAACGAGTAGGACAGGTGCGGTGAACACCTGATTTGCTTTCTACACAAAAAATGCATTCAAAGAATTTCATGATTGCACTATTTCAAATTATTCTAATTCGTTGACCAGCACCTGTACTATACAAACCTCCGTCATTCCTGAAACTAAAATTCAGATCAGACCCAGCCATCGTGCCTGTAAACACACTCACTGAATAAATCTATAGTGTGCTGCTATAGTGCTACACTTCCACTATTGGCTGGTTCACTCAGGCAGTAGTGATAATGTGTGTGGTTAAAATGCACCTCCCATAGCAAGTCCTGCAGTACACACACACACACACACACACACACACTCACACACCCTGAAACACACGCACACACTCACACAAACACTGCAGCCTGACGCACTCCGTGCTGCCACCCAGCCGACTTAATGACTCTTAATGACTTCTTAACGACTTTTTAATGACTTCATTACACAGATCCTGCCTATATGGCACCACACACACACACACACACACACACACACACACACTAGCGGGGACACCCCAGAGATGAGGGATTTCACCACTACCTGCTTTATCTTTTATGCACTCACTCTGGAAAAATCCCAGCAGCCCGTAGGTGTAGGTTATGAAATAACACTAATCTGAGGCTCATTAGGGAATTTGTCGGGGTGGAGAAAAATAAAAAAGATGCAATATAGCAGAGTTATCCAGGCTTTGTTTTGTGAGAACTGGGCTTACACTTAGATATGAAACGTGAAGGAAATTAAATGAAGTCTTGTATTGTTTTTTTTTTTTTGTTTTGTTTTTTTAATGAACGAGGCTAAAGGCTGAAAACTGGGGGTGCTGTGATCTTGACTTCTGATTCAGATTCAGCTAACAACAACTGTGAGCTGTGAATGAGGTGGTTTCTGAATCCTCGTTTTCTGAATGCTGAATGTGTTAAGTTCCAAGGCAAGGCCGTTCAGAGTTGGTGCTTAAATCCACGGCATTTTACGGGGCTGAAGAGAGACTTCATAGTAAAGCCCAGGATCATTTATTTATTTACTCTTAACCAAGCTCAGGTCCAGTACCAGCGTTTTTATCTTTCTTTTATTTTTCTTCTTCCCAATTAACAAATGAACCCTCCCATTCATTTCCTGCCACGCTCCTGACACCAAGATCGTCTCCTTTTGAAAACACCACCTCTTTTTAATGCAGAATCTCTAGGCAGCCAGCATGCTTATAGGAAAGCGCCGAATCCCCAGCTCTGATACATTTCCTTTGCTGACCAGCATCAAAATAGCGTTAGTGTCACTCTGTCTTTCTCAAATAATTATTAATTGACGCTAGTATAGACTTTATTAAACATTACTTAATTTTTATGCTTAAGAATGTTGTAAATAATAATGAATCAAGACATTATTTATTATTTTTTATTATTATTATTAATAATGCTGTAAGGAGTGTTAATCAATAAGTAGTTGATGCATTCTGTAGTAAGTGTTACAAATACTTCTTCTAAAACAATGTTTTCACCTGTAGCTTTTACATTTAAATTTGAATATAAGACAAAAGATCAACATTTCAGTTTTTATTTCCACATATTTACATCTGGATCTGATACACAGTTCAGAAAATAGCACCTTCTGTCTGAACCCACCCATTTTTCTTTTGAGCAAAAGCATTGGAACATGTGACTGTCTGGCTTTGTCTGGTGTCTTGTTGCCCAGGTTTGTTCATGATTCATAAAAAATACATAAAATAGTTCTAAATGTCTACATTCAGTTTCAGGTGTAATGCTGTTATTGCAAACAAAGGATTTTACAACTAAATATTAAGTCATTTTCACTTATTTATTTTAAACTTATCTGTTCCAATACTTGTGCTCAGTTACCTTCTACAAAGAAGACCTCAACTATAAAAGTTAGAGAACGACTGACATACTGGTTTATGAAGCTTTTTACATATTTATTTAATCTGAAATAAAAAGAAAACACTTTTGGAAGAGGAATTAATTAAGATTTTATCTTGTAGTCCTATGTTAGGAAAATACTTAATTTTACATCTTAAACATTAATGATTAACTGATAAAAACACTACAGGGTTAATGTCTGCAGTTTATGTGATAAAATATAATCTACCTAATGTCTAATAGAGATGCTCTTTTCCAGAGGAATGTTCTTCACCTTCACCTTTGTTTGCATTTCTATGAGAAGTGTATGAAGGTGACTCTCGCTGGTGTGTGTGTGAGTGTGTGTGCGTGCTCTGAGTAAATGCAGTCATTCAGGCGGAAGTGTCCGGAAGGGGACGGCGGCGACCCTGTGGTTGAAAACCTCTTAGAGCAGTTTTAATGCTGCAGAATTTTCCGGGTCACACCAAAGTCACGGAGCAACAAACAGACTGGAGCGTGAAACCCATCGGCCGCCTCTTCCCCCTCACCAGTGCTACACTTTACACCCAGCTGAGGGGAATCACAAGGAGAGAGATTCAGAGAGCTTTCAGCCCACCCTGATCACCATCACCCCAGACCAACATGTAAATAACATACTCTATAAAATCATCTGTAATACACAAATTGGGTTTTGTAGATCAAAATTCAATGTTATTTGGTTTGTTTTGCAAACTGTAACAGACATTAGCAGGTATGTGGCCGTTTTTTGTATGACTCACAACAGCTGTGTTCCATTCTGAACTGTGCAGCATTTTTAGGCAGCATGTGCTCCTGAGAAAAGCACTGTCCTATTCTGCAGGCAGCATATGATCCTTCATAAGCAGCTTCCTTATTTTACCCCAGTTCTGAAGACTGCAGGACATGTATCGTGTACGAGAAGGCAATCCCATGATGCATTTCACCAGCTCAGAGTCCCAGCGCTCAGATTTAAAAACATGGTGGACGGAGTCGGCACTGCAGAGTTTCTCTACAAATGTAAGTATTTTTCGCCTGTATTTCCACTCACTGCTGTATGTGACTGTTTTAGATAGTTTTCCAGGGTTTTTTTCACATAGACTGTATATAAGTATGGACAGTACGCCCCCATTCACTCTCATTACGCCGTTTTGAAACCAAAATATGGCCGAAATAAAAGCTGCCATCTTGTGTGCGCTTGTGCAGTAGAGGCAAATTGGAGCCAGAACTGGCACGGCACGGGTGGGAGGCGGGACCGTGTGACTGCCCAAACCCCGCCCTCCCCCTCGTGAAATCATCTTGAAATATTTGAATACTCGCCCTCAATTACTCTTTGTCTTTCACCGTCATTTTCACCAAACAAGTAACTTAACTTAGCTAACCTGAGTTGGCTAACCAAGTTAACTAGTTAGCTAGCATTACGTACCTAATGCTAGGTTAAAAACCTAACCTAGATAATGAAATTAGGAAGAAGAACAAAGTATAAATACTAATGAATTGATGGAGGGAAATCATCAACTTACAACAGTTACCTGCTGAACAAGCCACTGCTTTACTTCAGAAATGTAAATTTTAACAGTAAAATCCGAATGTTAGAAATCTGACTGTGAGCTCCGCAACTGAGCCACAGTGGCGGTGGCGTTCACGCTCTCAGGCGACTTGTCAATCAACTTGCCCTCAGCTGTCAATCACCACATCGCCACACCCCTTTAAATATCACAGAATAACTATCCTATAAAACGTATTAACTGTAAAGAAAACACTGGGGGTTATTAACACAGGAGGGGGAATGTACAGAACCCAACTTCCAAAAAAACATCCTGGATGTTTGTTTTTAGATTAAAGATTCCACCATCTCTCATTCAGTTAAATAGAAAATAGGCGGGGTTAAAAGTTGTACTGGAGCCAGCCACCAGAGGGCGTAAGAGACGTAGTGGCTTCACTTTTCAACCCCTGTCGTGCTGTCCATTCTAATATACATATACAGTCTATGTGTTTTCACCTGCACTTTATTTAAAGTATCGTGTAAAGCTACAGTTAGCCTGTGTTAGCTTCACGTGATCTCCGAGTACCAAACGCGGTACAAGGTCAATTGTAGGTTAATGTGTAACGTGTAATATTGTCTTTATGCTTATCGTAGTATCACATCTAAACTAGTGGGAAACTTTATGTGTAAATTTCACACTTTTATTTGCAAATATATAAGAAATTCATAAAGCATGTTAATTTTTGGTTTAATGCAACTAAAATATCTAAATAGAGTATCTGACTGTGTATTTATGTACTATTGTGTAAAACGTAGCTTTAATGATTATTTAGCTTTAATGGCTTACACAAACTATTTATTATATTATGGTTACATTACTCATGCATTTCTACAAAGCATCTAATCAAAAATAAATAAATTAAATACATAAGTAAAACTAGGTGACAGAAAGTGTATACATGAAAGTAAATTATGAATATTTCAGTTTATCTATAATATTTGGATGAGTACACTGTTGCAGAAGTGCATTAGAAAGAGAAATAGATGCTGCACGCTGCCACATAAGATTCCTTATCGATTAAAATGCTGCTGATCGAGAGAGCTGCCTTCAAAGGCTATGACTACCTAGGCAGCCCACACAGTCATGAGTTGAGTTATTTTAGCTGTTAGCCACATTCAGTGTTATTTAAGTTTATTCATTACATACATACAATTAGGGCAATGTGGAATTAGTTTCTGGTTACCAAAATTAGATGAGACAATAAGATTAAAATGCATCAAATATAAAGAGCAAAATTGCAAAAAAAACAAAAACATATAAAATAGGGTAACATATATATATATATATATATATATATATATATATATGTATATATGTATATACACTGCTCAAAATGTATATATGTATATACACTGCTCAAAAAAATAAAGGGAACACTCAAATAACACAATATAACTCCAAGTAAATCAAACTTCTGTGAAATTAAACTGTCCACTTAGGAAGCAACACTGATTGACAATCAATTTCACCTGCTGTTGTGCAAATGGAATAGACAACAGGTGGAAATTATTGGCAATTAGCAAGACACACTCAATAAAGGACTGGTTCTGCAGGTGGGGACCACAGACCACTTCTCAGAACCTATGCTGTCTGGCTGATGTTTTGGTCAGTTTTGAATGTTGGTGGTGCTTTCACACTCGTGGTAGCATGAGACGGACTCTACAACCCACACAAGTGGCTCAGGTAGTGCAGCTCATCCAGGATGGTACATCAATGCGAGCTGTGGCAAGAAGGTTTGCTGTGTCTGTCAGCGTAGTGTCCAGGGGCTGGAGGCGCTACCAGGGGACAGGCCAGTACACCAGGAGACGTGGAGGAGGCCGTAGGAGGGCAACAACCCAGCAGCAGGACCGCTACCTCCGCCTTTGTGCAAGAAGGAACAGGAGGAGCACTGCCAGAGCCCTGCAAAATGACCTCCAGCAGGCCACAAATGTGCATGTGTCTGCACAAACGGTTAGAAACCGACTCCACGAGGATGGTATGAGGGCCCGACGTCCACAGATGGGGGTTGTGCTCACAGCCCAACACCGTGCAGGACGCTTGGCATTTGCCAGAGAACACCAGGATTGGCAAATTCGCCACTGGCGCCTTGTGCTCTTCACAGATGAAAGCAGGTTCACACTGAGCACATGACAGACGTGACAGAGTCTGGAGACGCCGTGGAGAGCGGTCTGCTGCCTTCAACATCCTTCAGCATGACCGGTTTGGCAGTGGGTCAGTAATGGTGTGGGGTGGCATTTCTTTGGAGGGCCGCACAGCCCTCCATGTGCTCACCAGAGGTAGCCTGACTGCCATTAGGTACCGAGATGAGATCCTCAGACCCCTTGTGAGACCATATGCTGGTGAAGAATATTGATGAGAATATTTCATTCATTCAGATCTAGGATGTGTTATTTGAGTGTTCCCTTTATTTTTTTGAGCAGAGGGAACACTCAAATAACACATCCTAGATCTGAATGAATGAAATATTCTCATTGAATGCTTTGTTCTGTACAAAGTTGAATGTGCTGACAACAAAATCACACAAAAATCATCAATGGAAATCAAATTTATTAACCAATGGAGGCCTGGATTTGGAGCCACACACAAAATTAAAGTGAAAAAACACACTACAGGCTGATCCAACTTTAATGTAATGTCCTTAAAACAAGTCAAAATGAGGCTCAGTATTGTGTGTGGCCTACACGTGCCTGTATGACCTCCCTACAACGCCTGGGCATGCTCCTGATGAGGTGGCGGATGGTCTCCTGAGGGATCTCCTCCCAGACCTGGACTAAAGCATCCGCCAACTTCTGGACAGTCTGTGGTGCAACGTGACGTTGGTGGATGGAGCGAGACATGATGTCCCAGATGTGCTCAATCGGATTCAGGTCTGGGGAACGGGCGGGCCAGTCCATAGCTTCAATGCCTTCATCTTGCAGGAACTGCTGACACACTCCAGCCACATGAGGTCTAGCATTGTCCTGCATTAGGAGGAACCCAGGGCCAACCGCACCAGCATATGGTCTCACAAGTGGTCTGAGGATCTCATCTCGGTACCTAATGGCAGTCAGGCTACCTCTGGTGAGCACATGGAGGGCTGTGTGGCCCTCCAAAGAAATGCCACCCCACACCATTACTGACCCACTGCCAAACTGGTCATGCTGAAGGATGTTGCAGGCAGCAGACTGCTCTCCACGGCGTCTCCAGACTCTGTCACGTCTGTCATGTGCTCAGTGTGAACCTGCTTTCATCTGTGAAGAGCACAAGGCGCCAGTGGCGAATTTGCCAATCCTGGTGTTCTCTGGCAAATGCCAAGCGTCCTGCACGGTGTTGGGCTGTGAGCACAACCCCCATCTGTGGACGTCGGCCCCTCATACCATCCTCATGGAGTCGGTTTCTAACCGTTTGTGCAGACACATGCACATTTGTGGCCTGCTGGAGGTCATTTTGCAGGGCTCTGGCAGTGCTCCTCCTGTTCCTTCTTGCACAAAGGCGGAGGTAGCGGTCCTGCTGCTCGGTTGTTGCCCTCCTACGGCCTCCTACACGTCTCCTGGTGTACTGGCCTGTCTCCTGGTAGCGCCTCCAGCCTCTAGACACTACGCTGACAGACACAGCAAACCTTCTTGCCACAGCTCGCATTGATGTGCCATCCTGGATGAGCTGCACTACCTGAGCCACTTGTGTGGGTTGTAGAGTCCGTCTCATGCTACCACGAGTGTGAAAGAACCACCAACATTCAAAACTGACCAAAACATCAGCCAGACAGCATAGGTTCTGAGAAGTGGTCTGTGGTCCCCACCTGCAGAACCACTCCTTTATTGAGTGTGTCTTGCTAATTGCCAATAATTTCCACCTGTTGTCTATTCCATTTGCACAACAGCAGGTGAAATTGATTGTCAATCAGTGTTGCTTCCTAAGTGGACAGTTTAATTTCACAGAAGTTTGATTTACTTGGAGTTATATTGTGTTATTTGAGTGTTCCCTTTATTTTTTTGAGCAGTGTATATATATATATATATATGTATATATATATAACATATATTATATATTATATATAAACTGGTTATTTTTGCAATCGCACACAGATTTAAAACAAAGCCAGAAAACAAAAGCAGAAAAAACCCTCTGTAGTCTGTATTGTTATTACAGTGAACACCAGGCAGATGACTGCCAGCCTAAGATTGATTTTATCTAGTTTATTATAGGAATTATTCATTACTCCAATTTTTTTAATGGATTATTATTTTCAGAACTGATTAGCGGACAGACTGATCTGCTGCTTTGTTCTCCTCCATGGCAATCAGGGAAACTCTAAATTCAGAAAGGATTTACTCCTCATTCCAATTTACAGAGGGATTTATACATTTATATATATTTGTTTTATTTGTTTGTTTGTTTATTTGTTTATAATGCTTCAGGAAAGAAAGAGCAGTGGAGAGAGAGGTGTAAACAGTGTGTGAGGGAGGAGAGAGAGAGTCTGAATTAAGAGCTGGAGAAAAGCACAGCGCTGCCAATCCTCGCACATATAATCCTGCAGTGACACCTTCTCAGATTGAATTACTGCGCTTTCTGAGAGATGTTTCCTTCAGAAACTTTGGATCTGCAGGAGCGGTGGAAAGATAAAGCAGGCGGAGGAGAGAGACAGATTGGGGGTGAGTGGTAGCTGTAGGGTCTGTGTCCGTATGTTGATGGTGAAACCATTGCAATATTTGGTGTGACAAGATGTTCAACAGCTAAAGCTGAGCACAGACAGCAGAACCCCCCAAATAAACTAAATACAGCTGCATACAGACCACTGATGATCTTTACCTTAAAAACAGCCATAATTCTGTACTGAAAATCACTTAAAGGACCTCAAAACACAATTCTGCAAGCCTGCAAGTACCGGGTTGGACAATGAAACTGAAACACCTGGTTTTAGACCACAATAATTGATTGTCCCGACAGACAGATCTGGTGGAAACAGGAGAGTGTTACACCTTAGCCCATGTCTGTGTTATGTTTCTCCCTCATTTGTTCCCTAGTGCTCCTGCCCCTCTGTTTTCCTGTCATGTGTTCACAGCCACGTGTTTCTGTTATGTATGTCACGTCTTAGCCCTGCCCTAACCATCAGTGTTCTCACCTGTGTCTTATCTGTAGCCCTGCCCCCTCATCAGCCCTGCCCAGGTGTTCCTCCTGTATTTAAGCCCCTCTGTTTGTACATGCTGTGTCGAGTCTTTTGTGTTTTCTAGTCTGTAAATCTAACCGTGTTTCCTGTTTATAGTGTTTAGCCTCAGTATCCCAGCCTTGTATCTTAGTGTTTGTATCCCAGTCTTTACCTCAGTCTTAGCCTTAGTTTATGTATTCCGTTTTCGTTTCTGTGTTTGTTTTGTTTATTTAATAAATAATTATCTTTGCACTTACGTCCTCCTCCTCCTTCACACCCCTCCGTCCCTGCGTGACAGAGAGTTGATGTGCACATTGAATTCTTTGTAAAACTGTTGTGCGATTTCATCAGACAAGAACAGCGCAACATTTCTTTTCCAAAACTCCAGCACTGCTCTCCTCACTTCCCACACCTTTGCTGCACAGTGGTGGAAATGGCCCTGTTCCTATTTTATTTAGATGCATTGCTGCCATCAGGTATTCAGGAATCAGGAATTCATATGTTTTATGTTGTATGGTGAATGAGATTTGTAAATCAGCATCATTTTTTTTAACTAACGTTAATTTATATTTCACACAACTTCCCAACACATTGTGAAAAATTATTAACGCCCTACAAATTTATTTTCTTTTTGCTTTTTTGTCATTTTTATGTTTTTCAGATGATCATACTTTAATATAAGACAAAGATATCTGAGGTAAATCTTACTAGCTGTGTTTGAATTATACTTTTATTTATTAAGTGTAAAAAGCAATCCAAACCAACCTGTAGAATGTGTGACAACATGAAGCAGCTAAAAGATCTGAAAAAGCAACCCATTATGCCCCAATTTAAAGAAATTCAAAAACAGATGAGAAAACAAAGTAATTGATATCTCTTAGTCTGGAAAAGGTTACAAAGTCATTTCAAAGGCTGAGAGCTATTATTCACAAATGGAGAAAACATGGAACACTGGTGAACCTTCCCAAGAGTGACCGGCTGACTGAAATTACTTCAAAAGGGCAGGGACAACTCATGCAGGAGGTCCCAAGAATTGCAGGTCCTATGTATCTTATTTAAGGTCAGTGTTAATGATTCAATAATAAGAACGAGACTAAGTGAAAATGGTATGGGAGAATTCCAAGATAATAAACACTGCTGACCAAAAAGAACACAACGACCTATCTCACATTTACCAACTAACATCTTGACGATGCCCAGGACTTTGGAAAAAAATATTTTGTGGGATCATGAGACAAAAATTTAACTTTTTTGAAAGTATGTGCCCTGTGACCTCTGACAAAAGTCAGACTTGGTGGTGGTAGTGTGATGGTCTGGGGCTGCTTTGCTGCTTTAAGATATGGACAACTTGCTGTTAATAATAGAACAATTAACCTGCTCTCTACCAGAAAATTCTGAAGGAGAATTTCTGGCCATCAGCTTGTGACCTTAAGCTCAGTCGTAACTGTGTTCTGCAGCAGCCCACCAGCAAGTCCTGCTCGGAATGTCAAAAAAAAAACTAAATGAAGGTTTTGGAGGGGTCTAGTTAAAGTCTGATTGAAATGCTGGGGCATGACCTTAAACAGGAGATTTATACTTGAAAAACTTCCAGTGTTTCTGAATTAAAACAATTCTGTAAAGAAGAATGGGTCAAAATTCCTCCACAAAAATCTGTACTGTAGATGTTTATACTGTATATATGCTCACTGTTACTTTGCCTTTTGTACAATACTTAGCTTGTAAACAGATGTAGGCGTTAAAGGAAAGTATTCTGTTCCTTCAGCCGTTTCTGTTGCGAGTCTGACGAGTGCCGTTTCTTTTTTAAATGTTTTTCACTTCTTATTTTAACAGATGGTGGATCCACTAACTGCTTCAGTTACTGAGAGAGTGGCTGTTTCTCTCTCTCTCTCATAGATCTTTAAAATCTCATTTTCTTTCACATAGTATCCATCACTTCCCTCTCGTCATTCCTCTCTCACTCACTTTTTCTTTTCTCACACACCATTGACTTCACATCAGATTCTAATTCTAATGTAATATGTTTATATGTATATAATGTGGGATAGATGGAAAATGTAGAATCTGCTGCTCAACACTGGTTTGTAATTTTAAAGACTAAAATTGTTATTGGGAAACGCACCTCAGTACTGTAAGTATTGGAGTGTTAGGAAATTTCTCTGTCCAAAATAAAAATTAAAAATAAAAACCACAACATGATTACAGGGGGCCTGGGTATCACTCTTCCAAGCATGTTGAGCCGCCTCCTAATGTTTTGTTACAGAAAAACGAGGCCATTAGTAGAAGTTGAAATTACTTTATTGCTGCGAAAACCAGTAGGATTGTACTCTTATCTTTCTATGGGTAAAACACTGTTACATGACAATGAATCATCTCTTTTGTGTAGACCTATTTTTGTGTAAGTGTGTATTTATGCACATGCGCCCTTGGGGAGAGATTGGGCTCAATTACACCAACACACACACACACACACACACACACCTTGCTCATTCATACACAGCTCAGAGTAAATGAACCAAGATTTTCCAATTTGTCCTGGGCCGGTCCAGCATTGCCGCTGGCACACTGCGTCTCTATGGCGACCTGGAGGCGACTGTGGGCCAGAGAAGATTTGAATGACCAATTTGGGCCATAAAAATCAGATCAGTCTGATTCAGACTGTTGGCAGCGTCAGATTAAGGTTTCATACTAAAATGAAGAATAGCGTCCTCCAGTAGGAGCTGCAGTGTTCATATGCTTACTCTCCAAGGAATATTCTCCATAAATTACTAATATTAATAGTTATATAAACTCTTTATCAAATAGAAAACTTAATTTCTATAAAATACAATACATTAAGTATCATGCAATATAAAATAAGATAGTATTTCCCAAGTGATAAACCAAACTAAAGTTCCAGGCAAATGGTGGTGGCAGTACTCATCTGAGTGCGTTATTGTGCTATAAAGTGGAATCAAATATGGATTTTTATTGAAACATAGGAGCTCTAAACTCTACAAGACTTACCCTCCAATTAGACTTACTAAAGTTACTGCTTCATTACTCCTCATGGTGGTGCTATAGTCAAATGAATAGGATGAATAGTGTATTTAGCAGTATTTTATTTTCTTCAGTAACACAGATACTGTGAAGTTTTGTAGAGAATTTTCTTGAGATGTATCGAGTATCACAAAACCACAGAATCGGGGGCAAAGTATTGTGAAAATATAATAATTTTGAGATGCCCTGTGATTTCCACCCCTAACAAGGTCCAGGTAACAAAATTGTAAAGTCTTGTTCTTGTGTATTTAAATGCATTTAGACACTTTAAGTTCTGCCCACTGCCTGATTGCCTACACAGATGTGCAAATTTACACACACAATTTGTCTAGTAGCTGTAGAACAGTACCTCCAATAGAATAGAACTCTCTGAAGAAGATAAGGTAAAAGGCAGAAGTAAACATAATTCTGAGGGAGAGAGACAGACACAAAGAGAGAGAGAGAGACAGACAGAGAGAGATAATATAAGAGAACAATACAGAGATACACATAGCATGATATGGAGAGAAAGAGAGAGAGAGAGAGAGTTACAGAAGCTACATCACAGGCCTTCCAGCCCCCCACATACACACATTTTTTATCTCCAGTAAAATACTCATCGCTAGGCACACACACACACACACACACACACACACAGTGGATTTTCTCACCCTCTCTTTCTTGCTCTTGCGTCTGGAAAACATCACAGCGTGCGTTTTGTTTGGCTCGTCAAAACAAATGGCTCTTAACACAGCGGGTTCTGCTCTCAAACACACTCCCCCTCAACACTTCCACCAGAGTAACACAACTGGAGAACTGCTGCTGGATACTGCTGAGGACCACCAGTATCACTGACCCCACTGAGAGAAGTGTTACTTCCCAACAGTGCCCATCACTGCTCCAGCAACCCCCAAACATTAATTACTATTTACACTACAAGTGGGATCACTGGGGCACAAGCACCATGCTCTGAGATGGAGCCGTAGGGAAGAAATGATGGGAAACTTTCTAACAGATCCCAATAGCCGATTTGTAGACATTGATCTTTTGACTATTGTTTGCAGAACTTCTTTAATGTGGTGTATTTAAATGCTGGATTCAGTCTGATTAAAAAAAGATTTGAAAGTTAGCCTCCTACTTCTAGGTCTAAACTGAAAAAGCAAAATTCACTCACACCTATTTACCTGCTTCACTACATATATTTATCACAATATATGTCAGATTATATAAAAAGTTACAATTTAACATGTACCAGTGAAGTTGTAGTCAGCACCATGTTGCGTTGCCCGTATTTGGTTTGTTTCATTCTACACTTGCCTTCTTTTTTTAGTGACTAAAATTTACCTAAAACATCTTCGGTAGTAATAAATATGCTTAGAACCCTATAAATTCAGTTTCTCTTGTATTACAAGGCAATAGCTTTCATATCATGGTTTGGTTTGTCATAAATGTTCAAGGGTGATCATGAAAGTAAGAAAAGAGGTAAAAGCAGCATCAGTCTATAGGTATAATATAGTTAAAACATAAACAAAATCGTGTTATAGTGACAATAGCACATTCACCTTCCAGCGCTGGGATCCTGGGTTCAAGTCCCAATCTGGGTGGAGATTCTATGTCCTCCATGTGCCTAAAGGGTTTCCTTCAGGGACTACAGTTTTATCCCACAGACCAAAAATATGGAAAAGGGGTTTATTGGATTCTCTAAGTTGCCCTGAAGTGTATGTGTGTGTGTGTGTCTGTAGGAATGTGTGCACAGTCGTATACACAGATACGGCTGTTGAGGGTACACTGTACACGATTGGTTGCCAGTTTTCAACAGTGAGTGCTTGGTCTAGAAAGTGTCATCATCTGTGGTCAATTATCTTCCACTGAAATGTTAAGGAGTTTTTTTCTTCTCTTGTAAAGCTGCTAATTTGAGATACAGCACTGAACTGAAACGGCTCAATATATCTCACTTTATCCTGTTTATTCAATGCTGATGCGGATCTTGACGACTGATTCATACGGTCAAAATCCAGCTTCAATAAAAGAACCTGAAAACTAGTCAGGAAAGAGGAACATCTGTCAGTACAGATCCCTCGACTCATCCACACATCGCTCTCTCTCTCTCTCTCACTCATCTGTATTCATGCAGAGTCCAGCGCTCTCCTGTAGTAAAACACTGCTGAGGTCAGAGGACAGTGAGAGAACATGAAGGTAAGACACACACGACTGTCTGATATACCAGCTGCTATCACACACACACACACACACACACAGTCTCTTACACACACAAGTGAGATGACTCTTATCACGGTTATCGGTGGGCTAAGCCATTTTAACCATAAGGACCGCTGCAGTCTACATGTTGTAAATATGTCACCGGGAGTCTATCTGGGATCTAAACTCTCTTAATAGAAAAAAAAAATCACAGCTGGTAGCTTTAGCTTCAGAGCTGAGAACACTGTGACTGCCCGCACTGTTGTGTGTGTGTATTAGCATGGTCGGTTAGCATGTTAGCTCATTTTTCTTCAAATTGCCTCTTTAAAGATGCAAAATATAAAACAGCTGACTGCTGAGATTTGAAAGAAGTACAGTAGGAATCAAAAATTCACAAAGCAAAAGGAGTGTCTTTGTCTGTGATTGGTCTGATTCATTTGTTGGGCCAATCAATTAGAACGTCACTCTGTGACGCACTCTGTCACCTGCCACTGTGAATGCAGGGACACAGATTTTGCAGCCATTGGTCTTTTGACAGTGGTTTGCTGTGCTCTTTAACATGGTGTCTTTAGCTGCTGGATTGAGGTAGAGTGAGGACAGATTCAGGGGACTCTTGACTTCACTGTTTGGTAGCCTCGTACCTCCAGTGCTCAACTAAAAAAAAAAAAAACGGAATTCAAACTAGATCCAGTTTCTATTATTCCTTAAAGATATGGTACATAAGGCTTAATGCACAGTCAAACCTCTGTACACACATTATCAATAATGTTTGTTCTTTATTTGTTTTATTTACTACATTGTAGATTAATATGTGAGAGAGTTTAGTGTGTAGGACCTAAGAACTATGAAGGAACACATATGCAATTAGGTAGTTACAAGAAAAGTGTTTAGCATTCAAAAACACCTGACGTAAAAACCCAACCCAGCTGGTTAACAAGAGCTCAGCACCTCTAGACCTCCTTTAAAACAGTTAGTTTCACCTCCTGAAGCCGACTGAGAGAACCAGCCAAGTATGGGCAAAGTTAGCGTCAAAGCAAAAGGTGCTACTTTAAAGAATCTAAAGTATAAAACATAATTTGGCTTGTTTAACACTATTTTGTTTACTAAATAATTGTATATGGGATTCTTCATAGTTTTTTGATGTTTTCAATATTAATCTACAATGCAGAAAACAATAAAAGCAAAGAAGAAAATATTAAATGAGAAGAAGGGTGTCCCACATTTGACTGCTGCTGTATATTCAGATGTATATTGTATTGTTGTCTTCCAAACACCTATTAACTCAATTGCTGTTGTTTTTCCACTTAGCATGTAGTTGTTATTTACATTGTGTAATGTGCGTATTTGGCATGTTGGCTTTAACCCTGGTTTGCAATATCAGAAATTAATAAGGTTTAGGTTTTTTGTGGTAGTGTGGGTGGTGTGGTCAGGAGGTACCGCTGTCGAATAGCGACGTAAAGGCAAAGGAGGCGCTTTGGGCAGTTGTAAACTGTTCAGTTGACTTACGTTTATTGACAAAAAAAACAAAAAGAATACAATACACTATATACACTTTTTTTTAGGAGTAGGCAGAGATAAGTGGATAATGCTACCACTAGTTAAGACTTAAGGGTAAGAACGCTAACCCAGTCCTTAATAGAGTTCTTAAGCTTTTTAGCTCCAGCAAACATGTCCGTCTCAGAGAACTCAATCTACCTCTCCTCCCGTAATGCTCACCCTATACCCCTTAAATACCCCCCGGGCTAAACCAAAAGAGTACATGGGTGAGACAGCTACCAACAATTACACATATAACAAATATACACATAACCGGTTATCTTCACTCATACGACATACTAGGACTTATAGGACAGGTAAGTATAATACACACATATACATACACATTTAATTAACAATTTTGCTTTTTTGCCGCGCGCTGCCACTCCATAAGGAAGCCGGTAAGTAGCAGGGGTAACCTGCCTAATTAAATATTAAAAAATGTCTTTCAGGATAGTTGGTGATTGGTGTGGGGACCCACCATATCACATTTTTTAAAACAAAATTGTCTTGGTCATATTCTGGGGTAAATAAATATCTATACAAGTCTCTCCTGCACATCACTGTGAGGATATTGATAAAAGCTTAATGATGCACATCAGTTAAAGGTCAGTAAGCTAGCTGGCTAAAGCTGTTTTTGGTTTATCATCCACTACAGGTTTAATGCATCAGAATGATATTAAGCAATATTGGCAAATACTTTGTACAAATATGTTCTGATTGTCACTGATAGCACAATAAATTACTAACACATTTTAGTGTTAGTTACTACAAACCAATAAACAAGAGCAGCAGCAGAGCTAAGCTCCAGTTCCCCTCTAGAACCTCCATTGTAACAAGAATCCACGAACTGTATGAACAAACGCAAGAGGAGCTGAACCACTGACTGTATATATTATATACGACCTAGTCATGGGGGGAGGAGCTTAATCATTGATCTGCATATGGTGTATATGATCTATAAAGTCCTTGGTGTTCTATGGTAAATCCACATTTCAGAACTGAGCAAACATAACAGCTGATCAAGCTTTGTACACCCATGACAACATACCCACAAAAAGTGTACAGCCACAAGTTATCATCTTACAGCTATGTCTCAAACACACACACACACACACACATCACACACACACACACACACACACACACACACACACACACACACACACACACACATCACACACACACACTGCTGACAGGAGGAAATATGAGGAGTTCTGAAGCCAGGCTGGGATGACGAAACAGATAAGGGTCGTTTTACAGAACAGTACAATTATCTCTGCTGTCCTTGTCTTTTCTGAACCTGTCTGAGCCCATGACCCCCACGCCACCTCCACACACACACACCCACACACACACTCAGGCTTAAACAAACTATTCTTCTCAAAAGCAATATCTCTGTTTTTTACTCTCTTTATCTGTATAGATATTCTCTATATATCTCTATATGTGTCTTTTTTCTTTTTTTAATCCCTCCTCTCTCTCACTCTGTCTGTCACTTTTCACTCTTTCACAATGACCGCACACTCCCTGCTCCCACATTCACCACACACTAGCCTCTCTCACACTTGTTCTCACGACACAGTTGCCACACTCACCACACTTTCCGTGCTCTTACACTGACCACACACTTCCTGCTCTTACACTGACCACACACTTCCTGCTCTTACACTGACCACACACTTCCTGCTCTTACACTGACCACACACTTCCTGCTCTTACACTGACCACACACTTCCTGCTCTTACACTGACCACACACTTCCTGCTCTTACACTGACCACACACTTCCTGCTCTTACACTGACCACACACTTCCTGCTCTTACACTGACCACACACTTCCTGCTCTTACACTGACAACACACTTCCTGCTCTTACACTGACAATACACTCTCCTCCCTCACACTGACCACACACTCCTTGCTCTTACACTGACCACACACTTCCTGCTCCTACACTGACAATACACTCTCCTCCCTCACACTGACCACACACTTCCTGCTCTTACACTGACCACACACTTCCTGCTCTTACACTGACAATAAAATCTCCTCCCTCACACTGACCACACACTCCTTGCTCTTACACTGAAAATACACTCTCCTCCCTCACACTGACCACACACTCCTTGCTCTTACACTGACCACACACTTCCTGCTCTTACACTGACAATACACTCTCCTCCCTCACACTGACCACACACTTCCTGCTCTTACACTGACCACACACTTCCTGCTCTTACACTGACCACACACTCCTTGCTCTTACACTGACAATAAAATCTCCTCCCTCACACTGACCACACACTCCTTGCTCTTACACTGACAATACACTCTCCTTCCTCACACTGACCACACACTCCTTGCTCTTACACTGACCACACACTTCCTGCTCTTACACTGACCACACACTCCTTGCTCTTACACTGACAATACACTCTCCTCCCTCACACTGACTACACACTCCTTGCTCTTACACTGACAATACATTCTCCTCCCTCACACTGACCACACACTCCTTGCTCTTACACTGACCACACACTCCTTGCTCTTACACTGACCACACACTCCTTGCTCTTACACTGACAATACTGACAATATTAATTAGAAATTATGGCTGCTACACATATTCCAGCAGAGAACAGGTGCACAGTTAATTTTCGTCACAGTAGATATAAAGACAACAGACAAAAAAGGTCTACTATTGAGATCTATTGTGATAAAATTCTGAAAACATGTTTTATGTTTTATAACATAACTTCTGTAAGAATTGGTAAACTACTACAGTGGATTTTTTTATTACTCATTTAATATATACTGTAAGTTATTCAGCATCTATAGGGAATTATGTGCTATCCAGTATCAGTAACCCTCATTATATTAGAGTTATGCTGGAGTTTTTGGAGGACTAAGCGTGGCTGGTGCTGCCTGCCTCTGTATGGAGGATCAGCTGATCTACAGAATAAAAGCACTTCCTCAGAAAGATAAGCAACATGATTAAACACAGCCAGCCCTCACTCAGCCTCGCTCTGCCTGTGTGGGTTTGTTCGTGTGTGTGTGTGTGTTTGTGTGTGTGTGTGTGTGTGTGTGTGTGTGTGTGCGTGTGTCTTCAAGTGCTTCACAATTACCCACTGATCCTATCCACACTAGCATTAGCATATTAGAGAAAACTCCTGCAGGAGGAGACTGGTAATGATGGAGCTGAAACACAAACACAACACACACACACACACACACACACATCTCTGCATGCGAATACAGTCAAACTTTTACTGTTCAAATAAATTAAAATTAAAGAGAGTAGTAAATATAACACAGAGTAATTAAACCTGAGAGAGAGAGAGAAAGAGACAGAGAGAGACAGAGAGAGAGAGAGGGCAACAGGTGCTGTAAATAGATGAAACAGACCGGTATACAGATGGGTAAAAGGTAAAAAGTTGCTATTACAACTTAACCAATAATGACTATCCAAAAAAAATATTATGCATAGTCAACAATATTTATTTATGAAAAAGTTAGCTAATTACTCTGCTGTCTCTGGATTCTGTGCAGTTAGGTTTATTTATCCAGCATGCGGGGGGCTGGGAATATAGAAATATGAACTGGACTGCTCAGATGGAAAGATTCTACAGAAATCCTGTAATCCTTTAATTAACATTGCACTGCCACTATCTGCATCCTTGTACCCTCTGTACTGTTAATGCACTTTATTCATATCTCCCAGCCTATTACTGAATTATTATTAGTTATTTTTCTATTCTGTATATTACTGTTTACTCACACTGCTCTTACAATTCAACCTTCATTTGCAGTGCTGCTCTTAATTCATGCATACAGCATCTCTCTAATAACTGTAGTTTGGACACACCTAATTTTCTATCTACTGTGTAAATGAATACTAAAGTCATCCAGCCAATAAAGGAACACATGAGGAATCATACTGTTAACTGATTCTACCTCATAAAGAGACTGACAAATGCCAATATGTTCAAAGATGTCATCTAATCAAGAGGTGCTACTTTGAAGCATCTAACATATAAAACATATTCTGGTTAAACACTTTTTGTTCACTAAAAAAAAAACAAATGTTTTTCTTTATATTTTAGATTACTTAATTATTAATAGTATTCATCTGTATTTGAAAATAATCTACATTTTAAAATAATAAAAATGAACATGTGAATTTGTAAGACTGTGGTTATAAGGATGCAGGGTTAATTGGTGATGCAAAATCAGCTTCTGGATTAAAGAATTAATAATGAAGAAAATGTCAGACAGTAATCAGATCCCACTTCAGTAAATCTGTGTACTTTATTTATTTTCCTGAGATTGTCAGTCAGCTAGAGAGTACAAGCCTTGTGTGTGTGTGTGTGCGTTCATTTGTGTGTGTGTGTGTTTTTGTGTGTGTGTGTGTGTTTATGATGTTATGTCCGTGCGCTCTACAGCTAATTATAGCAGTGACCCTCCCTGTCATCCCCGCCACTCCGCTACGTGTTGATTAGCCTGCTAGCCGCTGCGAGCTAAATTTATTTCATATCGTTACACTCTCTATTAACTCCCCGAGAGGACAGATGAAGCGTGGTTACTATGGCGATGCGTTCATAAATGTGAATGTGAAAGAGCTATTTTAACACATATGATATTATCCTGATAAAGCTTATATGGTCTGTGTGTGTGTGTGTGTGTCACAATTATTTTCTTCAAAAACTATTATTATTTGTTAACTTATTGGAACATTAAGAGCCAAAGCTAATCTTCACAAGACTTCACAAAGGATCAGCAGGTAAGAGTGATTTGATCAATCACTTGCTTAATTAGTTAAGTCAGACTTAAGTCATAAAGACTCTTTTTTAGTAAGTTACAGATACAGGACAGCCAATCGTGTGTATTTGTAGAGATCTTTACCATAACTTTCAATCAGCTGACATGATTCTTTTTGATTCTTTACATTTCAGTTGTGCTCCATTCATATTTCACCAAAATCTATTTAATCTGATTTAGTCTGCATTTAGTTCTTTAAACAATAAACAGCAGCAACACAGTAAAAGAAAAAAAAAGCTGTTCTCCATTTTAC
Source organism: Astyanax mexicanus (assembly GCF_023375975.1). Taxonomy (NCBI): domain Eukaryota; kingdom Metazoa; phylum Chordata; class Actinopteri; order Characiformes; family Acestrorhamphidae; genus Astyanax; species Astyanax mexicanus. The sequence continues at coordinate 17,170,538 of NC_064410.1, read as the reverse complement.
ATTTATTTAATATGCTCAGATTCATGAGATCTCATTTGGTATAAAAAAGTCACTAAGCTTCATTTGAGTATTTGTTATTGTCAAAATATTTTGATAAAATATTTAACTTTATGAAAAGCAAATTGTAATGAGGCTTATATGGATTAATAGCAAATAGAAATACATTATGTTGATTAAAGATGTGTCATAACATTTTTTAACAGTATAATTAATATTATATTAATAATTCAAGTTATTATGTATTTTTAATCAACAGGCAACTGTGATGTGACCAGGAACACAAAACTAAAATGAACACAACAGAAGGATTTAAAAGATCTGACCCATCTCGACATGTATCCACAATACCGGTGATGTGTTGTGGTATCTGGAACATCGAGATGCAGTCACTTCTTCACCGGTTCTCCTTCTTCGAGCATTTTGGGAAGGTACTGATCACTGCATACCAGAGAGATGTTCTGATCCAGCTGCCTCGAACATCACAGTTTGGTTCTTGTTAAAGTGTGTCAGATTTTTACACTTTCCCATTTTTCAAAATATCAACATCCAGAATTCAGGATTCACTTCACTGTAGGCCAGTATTAATGAGGTTTACATGACGTTTACATCATTGCGTCATGATAACTGATACAAACATACATAAGCATTTATAATAAATATAATAAAAGGTTGTCAAAACTGTCATAAAATCTACTTATGTCAATTTTAATGTCTAGCTGACACATAGCCCACTTGCAAGCTCCGTTTACCATCTAGTCTTACTGTATGTAAGTCAGAGAAATTAAAGCAAACAAAATAAATATAGTTTAAATCTGTTCAATCGATATTCTAAAAATCATCACATTTAAGGATATGTCAGGAGTCCAGGAAGTGAAGATCAAAGCTGGACTGCAGTTGAGCTTGAGGATACAGAACTATCTGCTTCCTGTCCCACAGAAAATGCAAAAATTCACATCCTTCTGTTCTCTTTTATAAAGAATGAGTGAAGGTTTACAGATAAAGGCTACAACATGTTATCATAACTGTACAAAAACATTTATACAAAAGAATTTACCTCACATACTTCACTTTCTATGCTCTGTGTGTTTTCTTTTTGATGAGTGGGAGAACTAACTGCCCAACATCAGCACCCAGCACAGGAGCACCACTTGTGTGGTTGAATAGAAGTGAATTTGATCTACAGATATCTCCACACATCATATACAGCCTCATAACTTGATACACTGTACTCATGTCATAAAAAGAGTGTCTCACTTAAAAATAATACTCATTTCAACTAGACATCAAAGTTGACATAAGTAGCTTTTATGGCAGTTGATGCCCTTGTAGTAAGCATTATAAATGTACATGTATGTTTATGTGTGTGTGTGTGTGTGTGTGTGTGTGTGTGATCTCCTCCTCTCTCTACAGAATTATGGAACTTTAAGGATGAGTGGTACAATGTATGTGTGTTTATGTCTGCATGTAAGAGAGTGTATGTCTGAGTTGAATAGGCAACCACATACACACACACACACACACACACACATACATACAATCAGTGAAGAGACACCCACTGATGGTTACCAAAGGCATTGTGGGTAGAGTGAGCAACGAGGCTGCTTTCTGTCCTCAAATCCAAAACACAAAACCTCATCTTCCTCCGCATTCCATCACACACACACACACACACACACTCTTCCATTTTACTAATCCAGGTCTCAAAAACTCAGCACTCCTACTCCAAACACTCCTCACTTACACAACTCTGCATCTTATATCAACATTCCTGCAAATTGCCTGTAAAGACCAGTCCTACACACAAACACACACACACACACACACACACATTTTATATAAATTCATATATTTTTTTATAGAACATCAACATGAGACAAAACATTCTAGAAAAGCTTCCAGCAGGAAATACAGCTCGTTACTCAACAGGATATTACAGCATTTTTTTTTGTTATCCCTAAGTTTAAAAATACAGAAAACATCGCTTTTACCAAATACAATTTCCAAATACTCCCAATAATTGCTGAAACAGAAATATTCCAAAACTTGTCCCCCAAAATTCGTCCATGTCCAAGACTCCCACACACCAGCACCATCAGCTGGTATTTAAATCACTGACTCAGTAATAATAACTAGTATTTTATACTGGCACACTGGTAGAATAGTCGTGTTATGCTTTATGAATTACATTCGCTTTATGATTTATTGTTTTCGCAAAAATGATCATAGAAAAAACCTACACATGTGCAAAATCACTCAATCATTTATAATAAATAATAATACAATAACCTAACAACATTAGTAAAGCTGTCCAACCTAGCAACAAGGGTGTACGTTTGGCGGCGGAGCATAGAAAGTTAAATCTAGCTTCAGTACCACAATACCAGCTCTTATTCCACCATCTCTCAAAATGAGGCCTGAGGCACTGCTGCATCCACCTGCCTGTCCGCTATGCGAGTTTGTTTATTTGAATGACAGAATGCTTGTGTGTGTGTGTGTGTGTGTGTGTGTGTGAGAGACAGTTGATGAGGACGTCCGTTTTGCCTGAGGTATGTAGTGTAATTCCTACAGTTTTAATGCACTTGGCTGTTCTTCTCACAGCAGATTGGAGCTGTCACCCAGATATCTCCACACAGATGCTACCACTTCTCTCTCTCTCTCTCTCTCTCTCTCTTTCTCTCTCTCTCTCACTCTCTTTCGACAAGACGTTCATCCACTCGCGCTCAATTAAGCTGTGTTCAGCTTGACAGCCGCCACAAGCGAAATGACAACCATCACTGTCAGGGCCGGGAAATACTATGACCACACACACTCATACGTACCCTGATCCACACGCATGGGTGCTGTTTGTGCTGATGAATTTTGGCTCCTGTGACAGTGTGAAGCTGTTTGCTGTCTAAACTGAATGGCTGAATCCTCTCTGTAATGTCTGTTTAAATGCAGCTGGCTTGTTTAAAACGCTTCCGCACAGAAACGCTCGACCGTCCTCACAAATTAAAGCGGGGTTTTGTAGCTATTTTATTTTAACGTAGTAGCTTCAGAATCATGCTGATGCTCCACTTACTGAGACGGAGCGTATAGCCTCCAGGTTCAGCATGTTGCTGAATGCAGGATGTAGCGGTTTTGGCGATGCTCTGACCCAGTCATGCAGTTGCTAGAATGCTGGATAGTTTTGGGACGAATAGATGATGATGAACATGATTATTCCATTAAAAATCGTCTTAACTTTTGACTGGACAAAAGTGTTGTGTGTGTGTGTGTGTGGTAGAAAAAGGAACAGTGTGTGTAGGTGGATTTTTAAAACATGTTGGAAGGTGAATGAGCTGCTGTGATTAGGAAGCACACGGATGCAGCAGTGTGTGACAGAACTGTGAACTCTGCAGAATCAACTTACCAATACACACACACACACGCACACACCTGCATTTATTCCCACCTTACTGTACTCTTCTCTGTCTCAGATTCACACAGTGAGGGCTGGAATCATTACTCAGAGTCAGTACACTCTGTGCTTCTGTGTGTGTGTGTGTGCCTGAAGACTGAAAGTTCTCATTAAAATAGTCCCTGCTTGCCATTCTGCCTGTGTGTGTGTGTGTGTGTGTAGGTGCTTGTGTGTGTATTGATCTGTAGGCCCCACCAGACGCAGGACAGCCCCTTTAATTAGTCTGCTAAGTCATAAGTGAACACACACTCACACAAACAAACTCTTCTCCACTGTTCATCATTAGACAACACCAAGAGATACATACTGATCTACTACATTACACAAATACATACTGGTCTGAGAGTGAGTTTGTGCTATACCTACTGAATAATTTACTGGTGACCTGCTGTGACTGTACTGGATTGGTGTTTTTACCAGTTCTACCCACCTTATTCTGCTACGTCCACTTTAAAGAGTTAGAATTTGCTTCAGCTAATATTAGATGCTTTGTGTTCGTATCATTTTACAGTAACTTTAGTCTGAAGTAGTTGCTGCTGTGGACACTGATTATAAAGTGGCTGGATGTGCTGACTAACATTTCAACATTATTTTGACTTTATTTAGATATATTTTCGGCATATGTGGGGACACAACTTAGCTGTCTGACTTACTTATGTTTACCACTTTCCACCAAATAAATGTTGCTGTGAGCTGCTCTGAGAGTTTGTTAGTGTAAGAGCTATGGTTTTAACACAAGTCCAAATCCTGACTTCTACCAACCGTCTTATAATCAACTTAAGAAAAGCTAAATCAGTGTGCAATGTGTCACAAAACCAAAGTCATCTACAAAAAATTCCATTACTATGACCTTCAGTTAATTGTTCTTCAGTAAAGTCCAAGTCACCGGATCCTAATAAACTCCTTTTGGAATGAGCAATCATCATAGAAACCTGAATATATTTTAAATATTATTAATTATTACACTACATTTTTCTTTATGAGCAAAGCTCCCAACAAATGCAATTCTCAAAAAGCTAATTTCCCAACAAACGCAGTTTACCTTGTTAATCATCACCACAGGAGGAGGTTAAAGGCCCAAAACTGCCAGTCTGCTCTCTCCTAGGCAAAGTCCTTTTGCATTAGTGGAAGAGGTGGACCCTTTAATTAAAGTTGAGTAATGCCATTGCTAAATGTAAGGCAATAAATAAAAGCACATGAAGACTCTAACTTTTTCTTTCTCACAAGAAAACAATGCATCAAACCCATTAAATAGCAAATTGACATTTGGGGATATTTCTCAGGACCAAGACCAGCCTAAATGCATGGCAGCGAAACTGAGCTTATTCTCAACATCTTAATTTTCTGCTTCATTTCATTCAAAAAATCAAGCACGGCACATCCACTGTTACAGACATGACTATAGCAAAACAGAGCCTTTTCTCTGCTGTTCTCAGTGATGGAAGAGGATGCATTAGTGGACTTCAGTGGATGCAGATAGCAACATAAATGTGCAGAGCACCATCACTTGATAGGGTAATTAGTCAGAACAGAATCCATCAATTCGTCCAGCGTGCAATGAAGCACCCAGAAAGCTCACCGAATCTCAAAGAAACCTCGACTTGATTGTGCAGAGAGCAGCGAGGTGAAATTAGAAATGGAAATGGTGAGTGCTGATATGGCCAACATCTGACCTCGAAAGATTTTTTCCACTGTTTACAGCAAATGGTAATAATACATTATTCATAGCTCTATGATGAGAACACTTTCTTACTGAATTACATTCAGGCTCTGAAATTGTTCATTTAGAAGGTCACGTTTCACATCTCTAAGAGCGGCGCGCTTGTTTTCTGACACTGCCGTCACCTTTCGCCTTTCCCTGGAAACGTAGCGGGTCCTCCTCACTATGTATTCCCACATGGCTCTCGAAAAGCAGCTCATTTTACTGCATTTATCTGAATGCTTAATCTTGACCTTTAAAGATCTAAAATTATCTTTCTCGCTCTTGCCGGTTCCCCGTTTTCCGATGCCTGAGTGTGTTGAAGAATCCACTGAAGTCCCAACCTAGTTTTTTCTCTCATTTTGCATTTGCGTCAGTCTTTCGAGCAGTCGTATTATGCCACCCCCCACTTCCCTCCTCTCCCCCTGCCTTAATCTTCTTAATCTCTTCCTTCTGTTTCTGAATCTGTGGGCTGCATCAAGTGTTACTGATCTGAGAGTCTGCCATCTAGATGACCCATCCATTTCCTTGGCGGATTTTTGTTGTTAAACAAAGTAAGGTGTTCCAGAAGGCTCACTTCACTTTTCAGTAAAAAGCTAAAAAAAACAACAATTAATTCAGAAAACAGCTCCTATTCACGACTGAAGCCTGTGAATAGGAAATCATGATATGTTTCTGGAATTTATTTAACAAATCCGTGTTACCAATTAAACAGTCCCCTCCAAAAGAACTGTAGACTGAAAACATTTGGGTTTGGTATTAAAAGTTTTTATTTACAGGTTTTAAATCTACAGTTTAAAAAAAAGTGTGTGTGAAACCTTTGAGATTATTTGGATTTCTGCATAAATTGTTCATTAAATGTGTTCTGATCTTCATCTAAATCACAAAAACAGACAAACACAGTCTGCTTAAACTAATACCAACAATTATAGATTTCATAGTTTTATTAAACACAATATGTTAACAATCAAAGTGAGGGGGGGACAAAGTATGTGAACCCCTAGGCTAATGACTTTTTTAAGACTTTTCTAAGAGCTAATTGGAGCCAGTATGTGATAAAATTGGATATGCTGGTTAAAGCTGCTCTGCCTTATAAAAAACACACACCAGTTTTGAGTTTTCTGTTCTTAAGAAGCATTGCTTGATGTGAATCATGCCTCACATAAAAGAGCTCTCAGAAGACCTGTGTTTAAGAATTGTTGAAGCTTGCATGAAGCTGGAAAGGGTTACAAAAGTATCTCTAAAAGCCATTACCAGAAAAATGAATTCCCAAGTTTACCAAGACATTTTGCAGGAAAACTTAAGACCGTCTGTGTGCCAACTGAAGCTCAACAGAAGATGGGTGATGCAACAGAACAACGACCCAAAACATAAAAGTAAATCATCAACTGAATGGATTCAACAGAAGAAAAAATGCCTTCTGGAAAGTCCTGACCTGAACCCAATTAAGATGCTGTGGCCTCATGACCTCAAGAGAATGATTCACACCAGATATCCCAAGAATATTGCTGACCTGAAACAGGTTTGTGAAGAGGAATGGTCCAAAATTCCACTACGGGAAACGTTTGGTTGAGGTTTTTGGTTCCAAAGTAGGATCAACCAGTTATTAAATCCAAAGGTTCACATACTTTATCCATCCTCACTGTGAATGTTAACATGTTGTGTTAAAAAAAACATGCAAACATATCTTTTTTGTTTGGTATTAGTTTAAGCAGACTGTGTTTGTCTATTGTTGTGACTTAGATGAAAATCAGAACACATTTGATGACCAAATCCAAGTAAAGGGTTCACATATTTTTTTTTGCAACTATGTATCTGATACACAGTTCAGAAGATAGCACCCTCTGTCTGAACCCACCCATTTTTCTCATGAGCAAATGTATCGGAACAGATAAACTTAATATAAATGAAATAAAATAAGACATTTAACATTTAGTTACAGATCCTTTGCTTGCAAAAACTGCTGACCCACTGACATCACTATACTTTCACATTTTTCTTTTGTGGTGCTTTTTCAGGCCATGTATTTTCAGTCATTATCTTGTTGCGTGATGAAGGATCTCTCAATCAGCTTAAATCCATCTTTCTTTGAACTGACAGACAAAATATTTCTGTAAACGAAAGAGTTCATTGTACATGAGTGAAGATCATGGAGTCAGTCTCAGAAGGACACTGTGGGTGTAGCTGCAATAGCCAAGCATAATAATTTGATGGGATTTCTGCAAACATTTGGACATTTGAAAAATTCTAATAGGTAGTTATGAATAATAAAAAGATAAATAAATAGAAATGTAGAACATACGAATGTACCAGTACCAAATTATCCACATCCAACTCCCTTAAAGAAATAGCACTCTTTCCTCAGTGTGGTTTAATATTCTAATGGAATTTATTTAGTGCTCTTTCATGCACGGGTTCCAGCCTATTCAGTCGTTAATGTTGCATTAGCATGTTCTAACTCCCTTTTTGGTTAATTAACACCCCGATTCCTTCCTCTAAACTACTGTTAAGAGTAAAAAGGCCAAATTTTACACCCAGGTGGTCCCGTCTCTTCTCTTCACTCCCCAGTCTCCCCTCCAGGGCTCAGCTGATTTATGGGTTGTTTTTTCCTGTAATTGTTATTTTTTTATATACTGAGTATGCTTAGTTTTAAACAACACACTCCCCTCATCAAACAGAACCGACGTTCACGCCTCATTAATACCCTTTACTCGCTTAACCCTTACATTAAATGATTCATTCGTTTGGCTTTCAGTTGCATCTCTGCCATTCATTACACTTAAAAGTGGGTAATAAAAATTGATGGGAGGCGTCTCTGTTTTGGGCTGAATTAGAATTACAGGCCTAAATAGCCCTGATTATACAGACTGTGAGCTTCCTTCAGCGGTCAGCTGCTCTAAAACCAGCCGCCTATCCTCACCGCTATTTCTTGTTGCAACACCAAGTAATTACAGCGCTGTTCAGGTGCAAAGCGCCGATAACAAAATGACCATCTTAAGCGTCTTAAGCCTAAGCGATGAGGCATGGCTGCTCCTCTCTTCTCCCAGGCCCCGGTGTCCACTCATCGCCCTACACCCCCCCCACCTCCCCATACGAGGCAACCCAGCTAATTAGCCCAGAGCAAACTGGCAGAGCATCCAGAGCCCAGAGCAGCAGGAGCACGGGATCCATACCCACACATAAACTAACATCGGGAGCTCGGGCCTGGCAGCCTGGCAGCAGGACTAACGCCGGCTGTGGTGCTACAGGAGCAAACGTTCACGCAGCTTTGCCTTCATTACAGATCAAAGGAAAGGTGCAATTAGCAGCAGCCCCCCTTCCAGTTTGTAATTATCTTAAGACATCCACTTAACCACAGCCCGGCATAAACGATGCTCCATGCTGCAGCCTGCCAACAGATGTCAGCTACAGTTCTGGACAGAGCTTTCCCAGAGCCTGCCAAGCTCACCGCAAGCCGCTCTAATGAAGCCACACACAGTTCACCCCAAAGCTTCCGGAGCTTCATTTGGGCTTTTTTAGGAACTTGAAGAGAAGTCAATAAATAAAAAAAAGGAAATGACAACCTTTATATTTTTTTACAACTGCTAACAAGTGTTTACCAGTACTAAAGATGCTTTCTCTAAACTCTAAATACAGTTAAACACTTATCACATTTGCTGCAGAGAAGCACATTTAGTTGTCACAACACACAAAAAAACTGGATCAACATCAACTAATTATTTTAAAACACCTAAAACATGTTCTCTGTTCCAGAGCTACCTGTACCCAATCAGAGTGCAACCACTGTCAAAATAATAAGAGCCAGGGACACTACAGAAACGTCATTACTACGTTTTTTTATATAACTTGTTTTTAAAAAACACTTAACTCAAACTAACTATAAATTCATTATAAACTCAATTAAACTTAGTCTTTATATGTGCAAAATCAAAATGCACAAATGCAAAAATAATCTTTACTCTTCTCCTTCTCCCTTATCCTGGCCCAACTATTCCTCTCACTTATCTTGGGCTAGCTATTAATTTCCCTTATCTTGGAACAACTATTCCTCTTCCGTATCCATACCCAACTATTACCTTCTCCTCATCCAAACACACTTTATTTGACACAATATGGAATTTTGATTACTAAATAAATCATAATAGATAGTGAATAACCTACAATACATACTAAATTAATTATGTGAAATGTTGAATACTTACATACTGAATAATTTAAAGTTAAAAAAGTTTTTAATGTGGCCGGAGCTTAAGTTTGAACACCATAAGTCCTTTATAATTTGATCAGATTTTTACTTGTCAAGCCTTGGGCTTCTCTACACATTTGGCTAAAGATCTAAAAATGCATCTAGTCATGGATGGCTGTTCAGGGGAACTGTGGAGGTCAGCAGGAGTTCAGAGTAGGGGCGCACTGTTTCACTGTGCAGTGCTGCTACACAAACATTATTAGAAAAAAAGGTCAGTAAATAAAAATTAAAAAAGGTCAGACACATTCACAAAAATAACTTTAAAGGATGTTACAGAACATCCAGAGAATCCAGATGAGTTTTAGAAACACTGGGCTGATAGTTTCAACTAGGACTTGATATTCTCTTTCCTTTTCCCCAAACCTTTATATAAATCTGCTTAGATTTTGTTGTAAACCAGCAAAACATCCTTGCAATTAAAAACCTTCTGTGATGCCAGGCATTCTAAAACTTTGAAGGGCAGTGTATGGAAGTCACTGTTCCAGATTTACTCTCATATTCATCCCCTCATTTGCATCGCTGATCCAAAGCTGCCTCTGAAAAGTCAAAACATGACAAAAAAAGAAACATCTTTTCCCACCAGCAGGCCTTTCTGGAAACCCACAGCTTCTCCATTACGCAAAGCCCTCGGCTTCTGGAGACAAACACAAACATATCAGCGCACAGGCAAATCCCCCACAACAGCAGCCCCCTCACAAACAAAGCGGTCTCTTCCAGCGCCATCAAGCCTCCGCCTGACAATCGCACTTTTCCAAACAAGCAGAGAATATCCTCCTGAAATTGAAAAGTTGGCAACCACTGATTTGGTGCTCCTTTTGTCTCTCTTTCTCTGCACCATGACGGGCCGTTTATCAAACCCCATGTGCAGCGGAGGCTGGAGTTTATTTTTTAATCTTCTTTTTTTAACCCCTGAGCCCCCCGCTGCCACGTAGAGGAGGTCAAATATTATGTGAGCACCCATTAAATTTTAACGCCACTCGCAGCACGGCGCACCTCTTTTAAACGAAAGCATGATATTCGTTTAGAGTGAGGCGCAAAGGAAATTACACAAGGGAATATAAAAGCTCGACCTTCGCGCACCTGAAGAAGCCTCGTCTGAAAGGATCCAGGCCAGAGCGCAGCTGAATGCCAAACATCCTATTAAAGGTGTGGGACAAAAGCCCGGCTGCAGGAGAGACAGTTTACCACTTCTTTTCACCGCAGACGCCTGTTTTATTTCCCTCACGCCCACTAAACACTGCCGGAGAGAGTGTCACATGTGTTTGGACCCCATCTGACACACTGTCCTTGGCGAGCTCACTGCCAAGCGCTTCATTAATATAACGAATCTCCACAGAAACACACACACACACACACACACACACACAGCCATGCCTTCACCTTGACCTCAGGAATAATAGAGGAATGTTGCTGTTCTTTCAGTTTAGAACAACGAGACTCAGAGCTCTGTGAGGAACATGTGATGATGTCAGGACTGCTGTACTGCTGTAGGTTACAACTGCATTCTTACAAACACAATAGAGTTCTGTTATAAACACACACACACACACCAAATTATTCACTCCCCTGTCCAAATAATTTAATTCAGGTGTATAAAAACAAGCAGCTAGTCATGCAGACTGCTTCTACAGACAATAGTAAAAGAAAGTGTCTCTCAGGAGCTCAGTGAATTCTAATGTAGTACTGTGATAGGATGCAGCACCTGTGCAGCAAGCCCAGCTGTGAAATTTCTTCAGCACTAAATATTCCACAGCCAACTGTCAGTAATATTATAACAGAAGTGTGTGTGTGTGTGTGTGTGTGTTGTAAGTTCTAGGGCCCTATTTGTGTGATCTATAGCGCACTAGTTAATTGCGCTTTGCCCGGCTGGATTTAGGGGCGTGTCCTGGTCTTTGGTATCGTAAGGGCGAAAAATACACCTTGCGCAGCTCCAACGGTGCAAAGGGTGTGTTTTAATTCCCTTCATTATTCATGGGTGTGTTTTGGGTGTAACGTGAAGTAAACCAATCAGTGTGTCTGTAGTCATTACCTTTAAGAGACAGGTGTGCTCTGACTTCTGTTCATTCCTTTAGGAATGAAGACACACCAGCAGCTTAAAGAAGAGAAGAGTAATGTTATTTTATTCTTTATTCTGTTTATTGTTTATGTAAAAACTGGGTTTGCAACACTAAATATTAATCAACAATCGATTATTTACACTGGATAGGGACCCTCATTTACAATGCAGCTGAGCATTAACAGTTTAAAAGGTATTAAAAAAAAACAACAGAAATAAAAACTGACATTTACTATAGACGAATAAAATATATACGTAAAAAAGGAAACATAGGACATTTTAAAAAGGACATAAAAAATAACATAAAAAGTAAAGAATTTATATCTTGTAAAGAAAATAATAATCGCAGTGAAAGTATTGAAATCAATAAACTAAGAACATGGAAATCATGGGAAATTAATAAAATAATTAAAATGAAAAAAAAATAATAAAATAAAATATAAACTTAAAATATAAAAGTTACAGTTATTAATCTGTGTACTAAACATAAATATAAATTATTTTAACTGACAGAAATAAATATGACTAATAATAATGTATAGTTGCTTATTTATAGTATATTTTATTTTTATAGTTATATAGGTATATATATATATATATATATATATATATATATGTGTGTGTGTGTGGGTGAGGTTTATTTTTCTGTGGTGAGAAAGTGATGGTATGGGGTATTTTGGAGTGCAGGGAGCAGGGTGGTCGTGATTCATCTCTGGGTAAGCGCCAGTGACAGGTGAATTTCGACATCCTTTCACAGGATCAATCGTGCAATTTTTCCGCCGTCAAGATAAAAACACGCAAGAAATTTACCTGAAAACACCTCATTTCCAGACCACCATGCCCACCAGCGTTAATATATTCCAAAAGTCCATTGCTATTTTAAGGACGCGTGTGCAAGGCGTAAAAATTGACTGTTGACGGGGTATACGATGGCAGCGCGCTGCACTACACGCCTTGCACTGGGTGTACGATAGGGCCCCTAATGTTAGTGTATGTGTTTACTTAGATTAACAGCATTGCATTTGTATGTTATATTTACAATGTATGAAACTTGGATTGTGTTCCTCCAGCGGTTTTACCTGTGATCATGCATCATTTGTACACAGTGTAGAGGAAGCTCAGCATCATGCAGTGTTTGTGAGTTCTGTTTCTCTCTCTTTTATCTTGTCTAACAGATCACTTTCAAGCCACAGCTTTCTTTCACTGCACAAACAGCTCACTAATGGTTGTGACTCATACTGGCAGTGCTTTAGACACAGGGTTTAATCTTCTGAAGAGGAGAGTGCTGCCTTTCTGTTCTCTCTACCCTGATCTTCCAAAACCATTATAGTGTTTAAATCACCTTCAACTGTTCAAAGCCAAGCTCGCGCTACCATCTCACCATGACCTTTATTCTACAAAGCATTTAGGAAACTTGGTGTGTGTGGGTGTGTGTATCATGTAATGTGATGTACTAAGATGTTTCTTGGTCTCAATTTTCAAATCAAATGTTCAAATCGAATGAATTTGTATAGCACTTTTTACAACTGATTTTGTCGCAAAGCAGCTCTACAGGACAAAGCGTCAGACAAAACACTGAACACACTGGGGCAGGTAGGGGCTGCTAGTCCACCAAACACCAAAAAGAGGAGGCAAGACCAGAAATCTTGAAGAAAAAACTGCGGGAGGGGTGTTTTATTTAACATAGAGAAGTTACCAAGGTACACAACCACAGGCTGGAGCAAATCAGGGGGAAAACAGAGCCTTATTTAAACGAAAAAAGGAAAAATTTAATAAAAAATAAACTAAATACACTCTAAGAAATATAAGTACAGATTTGTACTTAAAAGAGTACAAAGCTTGTCGCTGGGGCTGTACCTTATATTAAGGTTCAAAAAAGTACCTTTCAGTGAAAGTCCTTTTTTGTACCCATGGTTTTTGTGCCAGTATAGATTATAAAGATTATAAACATTGTCATCAACTAAAAATGGCTAAAAAACTTGATGATACAAAATTGTCTGGCTTTCAAATAAAAAATGTGCAATTTAAATATATACTGTTCATTAGTACAGTGATGCAGAATACTGAATGTACCTTTTGGCTGGTTAAATGGTACAAATTTGTACTTATTGCTGTCAGGAAAGACATTGTACTTCAGAGGGAACAAATCTGACCCTGTAAAGACCAATATTGTACCTTTGAGGGTACAATTATAAAGAATGTACCTTCGAGTACAAAAAAGTACTCATATCGTACCTCTGTTTTTTAGAGTGTAAGGAACTTTTCAAGGAGCAAGCGGTGTACTATTATTTCTATGTCATGCAGGGATCAGGCATTTTTAGCCTGGCAATACGGAGGTCTAGAAAAGCTGTTCTAGCAACATTTGATATGTATTTAGCAAATGCTAGAGTTTTAGTCCGAAAAGCAGATAAAGGAAAGCTGTGGCCTCACACCTTTCACCACAATCCAACACATACACACACACACAATCTGATCAGTGCTTAAAGTGGGAGAGATGCGGCAATACTTTGCTTATTTACAATACCCACAAAAAAATTACATTTAAAGCAGGCAAGCAAATATTTGAAGCAGGTAAGCAAATTTAGTGCTAGTCATGACTGTCACACCTTAGCCCATGTCTGTCTTGTTTCTCCCTCATTTGGTCTCTTGTGCTCCTCCCCTCTGTTTACCTGTCATGTGTTTCCCAGCCATGTGCTTCTGTTGTGTTTTTGGTCCTGTCTTCGTCCTAGCCCCACCCTGTCATCAGTTATTTGTAACCCCGCCCCCTCTTGATTGATCCTCAGGTGTTTCCAGTTTCCTGTTCCCTCCTTGTGTATATAAGCCCCTTTGTTTCAAGCCTTCTTGTCTTTTGTTGGTTTGTTTGCTGTCTGTGTTCAGGTTTGTCTCATGCTGTTTGTTGGATTCTTGTTTTCAAGTTTAGTCTTCTTTAGTTTTATTTTCAGTGTAACTTTGGTTGACTTGTTTGTTTGTTAGTTTGTTTTAGTTTGTTTATTTAAATAACTTCACAAACTGCGCTAAGAGGCTTTCCCGGTGGTCCACCGCCTGAATGTGATTCAGTTAGAATGTATACAGTCTCCAAAATAAATCAGAGAAAATATATGAATAACAAAAGAAAGAATGGAAATTTATACATACCAGTGCAGGGTAATTTTTTAATAAATAACAAAAGATTACATTGCAGTCACATGTTGTGGCTGGGGGATACAAAAAGGCCTAAGCCAATAAAAAAAATACATAAATAAGGTTACTACACTGCCTGGTCAAAAATAAAATTCACCACCTGGATTTAAGTAACTAAATGATGTGGGGTTGATGCTGCAGTTGGTCTGCAGGTCTAGGTTCAGCAACAGTATGTGCTGACGCCCACTCTTCCTCTGGCCAGTCATGACTTAAGGTGTTTGGAAGCTCGGTCAAAAACGGAGGAGCAGATGGAGAATCAGTGCTCAAGCCAGCAGGGTCCATAGCACGATCAGCTTCTTCATTACTGACGATGCAATACATTTGAATTGATAATTAACATCACAGTGTTTGTGTGAAAATGTAAATAAATGATTTAAAAAAACTTGCCTTTGAGAGGTTTTTAAATTTCAATAATGCTGGATCCTGACCCCCGTCCACACCACAAATCACTGCATTGTCTTCCCCAAGGATACGCTGTACCACTTCACAAACTGCGCTAAGAGGCTTTCCCGGTGGTCCACCACCTGAATGTGATTCAGTTAGAATGTATACAGTCTCCAAAATAAATCAGAGAAAATATATGAATAACAAAAGAAAGAATGGAAATTTATACATACCAGTGCGTGTCATATATGACTTATAGGCGGATATTTCTGTGCGGCTTTTTGACAGAATATTATACCATTTCTTTTCACAGTCAGATGGTGAGCGAATGCAGGCAACATGAGATGCAGTCATAAGTCGTGAGATGTCCTCCCAAGCATTTTTTTTGTCCGCACTAGTTAGTGTGGGACTGAACTTCCCTTTTATAATATTTTTTCGTTCTTCTATTAACTCTACAAGTGTAAGTGTTTCCTCCACTCTCCAGTTGGGTTTCCTTTTAGAATCCATGGCTTTAGTGATCACAGCATCAATGAAAGCTTTTAATTGATGAAAAGCACGTGACAAATTGTTTAATCAGCCTAGCACCTGTTTAAATTTGTCAGCAACAAATACATGATTGCAACAACATGGAGACTTGTTTTTATTCAGATTATTTATTAACAACATGAATACAGTGTTTTATTTAAGACATTCTTCACAAAAATAAAAATTGCACCATTCTTAATTAAAATGGGAAAGTATTTCAACTTTTTTAAAACTTTGATCTTCACATTTCTCAGGAAATAATCTTAAACTTGAAATCCGATGCAGTGATTGGTTCTTGCCGGGGGTTTGGAAATGACGTCATCCCAGAATTAGCTTTGCGGCACTGACAGGTGTCGTAAATTTAGCTCTTAGACTGACACTTGAGAATTATTCCAACACTTCGCTTAAAGTGAGTCTGAGAGGCTTAATAAATAATTTTTAGTCTCAGCTTTTAACTAAGAATAATTTTCGACTTAAGTCCATTCTTAGCAGCATTCTTAGGAGCAATTGTAAGAAGTTTGATAAATACGGGCCCAGACCTTAACCTTATTGAGAATCTTTGGGATGTGCTGGAGGAAGCTTTGTGCAGTGGTCAGACTCTACCATCATTAATGCTGCAAGATCTTGGTAAAAATTAATGCAACACTGGATTAAAATAAATCTTGTGACATTGCAGAAGATTATTGAAACAATGACACAGTGAATGCTGCTTCAATCAGAGCTAAAAGCAGTCCAACCAAATATTAGAGTGTGACCTTTTTTTTAGTGGCGAGTTTTTTTTTGGCCAGGCAGTGTCTTAAAATATCAGATGTTTATGCCTCCTGGTCTGTCTGGCAGGCTCTGCATTTAACACTGATTTGAAACTCAACTTTTTTTCAAATACAACGCAGTGCTGACCAACTTTATAACACTGATGTGGGGAGACAGCACCATCTACCCATCCAGAGAGAGTAAGGCCAACTGAACTCTCTCAGACTCTGAGAGAAACTGCTGATAGAGAAGCAGATCCTCAGATCATGGTAGCAGCACTTTAGACTACCCAGAGCCTCCAAACATTTCATGTAACTTTTAAGCCACAGGTCGTATATGATCCCTTTTTGTGGTATTATTTAGCTTTTAATTGAAATCTTGCATTGCTGTGTAATTAAATTCATCTTGTTCAAGTTCAAGTTGTTTATTTTTACTTTACTTGAGACTTGATGGTCAAGGTTTCCCACCTCTGCTTAAAACCCAAACCCAAGGACTTGTGGTGGGAGTTGTAGTGGGATTCTGCATGATTCTCAGCCAGCGACAGACAGCTGCATGTAGGAAAAGAATCCAGGCCCAAATGAATTTGAGAAAGAATTAATATGAGCAATAACAGCATTACGTGCTTCGCATTGCTGAGCCCAGCAGCACAGCTTCTCTTCACCAGCTGAGCACTAGGAAAAACCACAAGCTACAATACTGTGCTCTCAGTATTTCCTGTTTGAGTGAGATTGAGTGAAACAGATGTGAAGGAAGCCTTTAAACATACTGCCTCTTTAATCTCATGCGTTTAAATCCAGGAGGACTGAACTGCCAGTGTAAGTTCACTGGACAGGTAGTAGTTCTGCAACGATTGGTCGACGTAATCGACAACATCGACTGTAAAAATAGTTAATGTGGTAATTAATTGTCAAAGCCCGTTTTGGCTGGTTGAAAACCAGACGTGCTGCTGCATTCTGGATCATTTGAAGTGGTTTTACTACACAGGCTCAAGAGACTTTTAATTACAGCTTTTATGCATCTTGGCATGTTCTCCACAAGTCTTTCACACTGTTTTTGGGTGAGCTTATTCCACTCCTGGCACAAACATTTAAGCAGTTCAGCTTTGTTTGATGGCTTGTGACCAACTAACATCTTACATGATTACATTCAGATGTTTTTCAGTGGGGTTCAGGTCTGGAGATTGACCGTCTATTTATTTGAATGTCAGTCAGCAACTGCAGGATGACATAAGGAGACCTATAAAAAGAATGGCAAATGGCAGCCTGGGTAATTGAAAGATCAGTTCAAAAAAATTCTTAGAGGCCTGGCCATCAAATGTTTAGATTGAGACCGGCAGAGGTGTACAAGCCACAGTCTCTTGCACTCGCTGTGAAATTTGGTGGAGGATCAGTGATGATCTGGGGATGCTTCAGCAAGGCTGGAATTGGGCAGTTTGCAAATGATGCACGAATCAAGCTACAAGGTTATCCTGGAACAAAACACTTGCTTCCTTCTGCTCTGGCAATGTTCCCCAACTCTAAAGGACCACCAGATCAAGACAGTATCATGGCCATCTCCAGACCTAAACCCCATTGAAAGCCTATGGAATGTGTTCCTATGGAGGAAGATGGATGGTCACAAGCCATCAAACAAAGCTGAATTGCTTGATTTTTTTAAACCAGGAGTAGCATAAGATCACCCAAAAGCAGTGTGTAAGACTGGTGTAGAGCATGCAGAAACATATGAAAGCTGTGATTAAAATCTGGGTTATTCTACCAATGATTAATTTTGAATTCTTCCTCAGATAAAACTTATGTAATGTTGTTGTTTCTACATTAATATGCATATATTTGCATCATTTGAGGTCTGAAAGCTCTGCATCTTTTTGTTTATTTCAGACATTTCTCATTTTCTGCAAATAAATGCTCTAAATTAGAATCTTTTATTTGGAATTTGGGAAAAATTTTTTACTAGTATTTATAGAATAAAACCAAAATATGAATTTTAATCAAACATATACCTATAAATAGTTAAATCAGAGAAACTGATTATTTTGAAGTGGTCTTTTATACATGTAATTTCATGGGGACAGAAATGGTACCCATTCAGTGGAATGGCTCATTGGGAGCCTCACCAGTAGAAAGTGCAAATAGCATGGCAAAAAATAATTGTGACTAAAAAAAAATAATATTTTCAAGTCAAGTCAAGTCAAGAGGCTTTTACTGTCATTACATCTGAGTACAGGTTGCTCCGGAACCATGGTGCAACATAGGACAACATCCAATAGACAACGTGCAGGAGTGACGATATATAAACATAAAACTATAACTCTACAATAAAAACAATAGATACAAGACAAGACTATTTAAAAGGCAGGACAGTGCAGTACCGATACGATAGAATAATGTGTACAGTGAGGATAAGGTGCAGAGATGTGTAACATACTGTAACATATAGAACATATATAATCACAGAAGTTACTGAAGTAGAGAATTTATAGTTTTTTGGGAGTAGCAGCAAATCTTGTGGGGTGGGGTTTAGCTCTGTCTCTGTGTGTTAAGGAGTCTGACTGCCTGGTGGATGAAGCTGTTGCAGAGTCTAGTAGTGGAGGCTTGGATGCTACTGTATCTTCTGCCGGACGGCATCAAAGCGAAGAGTCCGTGTGAGGGATGGGTGGGGTCATCCATAATGCTGGTTGCTTTGCGGATGCAGCATGTGGTGTAGATGTCAGTGATGGAGGGAAGAGAGACTCATCCTCACTATCCGCTGTAGGGTCTTACAGTCTAAAGTGTTGCGGTTCCCAAACCAGACGGTAATGCAGGTGCTCAGGATGCTTTCTACAGTAGAACATGGTGAGAATGGGGGGTGGGAGATGTTGAGGTGTTGAGGGACCAGGTGAGGTTCTCTGCAATGTGAACACCGAGGAACTTGTTGTTCTTCACAATTTCCACAGCAGAGCCGTTGATATTCAGCGGGTGGTGGACACCTGGAGCTCTCCTGAAGTCAACAACCATCTCCTTGGTTTTATCCACATTTAGAGATAGGTTGTTGGTTCTGCACCAGTCCGTCAGTCACTGCACCTCCTCTCTGTATGCTGACTCGTCGTTCTTGCTGATGAGGCCAACTACAGTTGTGTCATCAGCGAACTTGATAATGTGGTTTGAGCTGTACTTTGCAGTACAGTCATGATTTCAGATTATTACTACTAAAATAGTCATTAGTTGCAGCCCTAACAGATTGCATACTGAACATGTGTATGCACACCGAACAACCATTACATTAAAACCACCTGCCTACTAATGTGTATCTGCTAAAAGACTAATGCTAGCAGCAGATCCTTAAAATCCTATAGGTTATGAGGTGGGACTGATTTATGAGTTTGGTTCTTGTTAAAGTGTGTCAGATTCTTACAATTTTATATTTTCTTTGCTTCAACTCATCAATTTCAAAAACTGACTGTTCACTTGCTATCTAACATATCCCCTACTTAACAGGTGGACTCAGATCATCAGTGCTCTTCAATTTGATGTGTTTTAATGATATTACCAGAACTCTACTGCTCTCGTCTACTGGCCAGCACACCACTTAAAATCACATGTTAGTGTTTGTGTGTGTGTGTGTGTGCGTGCGCGTGTGTGTGTGTGCATGTGTGTGGCAGGGCTAGAAAGAGGTGCTGATGTTATCATCTACCAGCAGTGTGGCAGAAGCACAAAGACTGGATTATACAGAGGAGATAAAACTATCAACCTCTATTAAACTTCCTCACACACACACACACACACACACACACACACTCATAAATCATCCTCACTACTCACGGACATGCGCTCCCACATACAGACACAGTGTGTGAACAATTACTGAACGATAAATCCCGTCACACTCCAAACACTAATCGGAGGACAGAATTACACGCTACTAATCTATTCAATCAGATTCAATCAGACCAGTGCAGAACGGCCGACATCAAAGCTAATTCATCACCTCTTTAACCTTCTCTAATTACCACACTGTAGCACTGTTAGCACTGCTGTCCCGCTCACATTTACAGCCACTCACTTCCAAACTCTTCATTTCCAGCCTTTTAGTCTGTTAAAATGTTGAAATGTTTTAGTGGATTGTTTCTGGTTGGTTCTACTGCTCGAGTGTATGATAAACTATCCTCTTAAAGCTTTTTGTAACAAACAAATCAATATATTTAAATACATAAACAATACACAAAATCAACCAAATAACATCATATGATAAACAAACCTTGGAGAATAAAATAGACAGTAAAATACACAGCTTAAATTAAGATTTAAAATATTAATTAAAAAAAAGAAAATAAGAACTTTTAATTTTAAAGAAAAATCATGATGTCCCTGAGTACATTATGCTGTAGATGACCTCTGTGTAAACACGTACATATATACACACAAGAGCATTTCATATTGATTCCCTTATGTAACTACGCAGATGTACTGGTTCACTACGGTCATCCAGATGTGACTGATGTGAATTTGATTCATCTTTACAGGGGTGGAAAATTAGTTTTTTCTAATAGCACACCTCTTTAAATCCCAATAGAAGAGATTGATATCACCAGAGAGTAGACTCTTTAGGAGCAGTGCAGGGTGATTTGGGACGGGTCTTAAAAGCTGACCTGTGCGCAGCAGCGCTAAAGAAATTGTGTGCATTATAAAATCCCAAAACATGAGTCAATCTGAAGTCCAGGCCGGGTCTGAAGTTCTGTGTGCGACTAAAGTGTGAGTCTGAGTTTCAAAATTGAGTCCCCATCTCACGTCTTCATATTTGGGTTAAATGTTGCTGATCGGATCATAAATGGCCACGGCAAGTAGTAGATTAGAGTTCAGGGGAGGGGCCCTATGTGTGACCCCAGATGTTAGGTGCTGGATTTATCATCTTCCTGTTATTTGTTAGTGAATCACAATACAAGTTAGACATGACAGTCTGGATCTTGGCTTGCAGAAGCTTCCACTAACTGGAACTTACTGATTTAATCTAATTAAATACTCCTGCATTTATGGCTTGTGAAAGTTGAAAGTTAATAACCATTCAAAAACCATTCTGCGTGTTTCTCCTGTTCTGAGGTTCTAGTATCAGCAATCGATCACTGATCTCTTTATATTATTACCTCCTCATCACACACACTTAAAAAAACTTTCTAACTCCAGCTCAGTTTGTGCAATGCTATTGATTCATGATGCGTTTCAGAAAAATCCACAGAATGAAATAAGTGAAGTCTGAGGAGGAAGCTTAATATCTGCTGCCAAGTCTGAGCAGAAGGCACAGGCGAGGTGTTCAGGACCTCTCAGAGAAACGCTGCTGTCAGCCTCAGTTTTAATTCACTGCAGCCAAAAGACTTTTCTCCAAATTACACCAAACTCAGTAACTCAGTCAGGGTGAAGCTAAAAACAGAATGATTCAGTTTAATAAATCTTCACAAACAAAAGAGGAAGAAAAAAGGGTCTCTCAGATAAATGGCAAAAAGATATTTTCAGCAAATTCACAGAGAAAAAACATAGATCTGTTGTTTTGTGGTGGTGCACTGGGTTCACTGTTTACTTTAAGAAAAAAAAAAGAGTGCTGTCAATCAATGAAAAAAAAATATGATTGATTAATTAACAGCATTCTGTGATGAACTGTGATTAATTGCACTTGTTTTCTTTAAGACACATTTTATAGTGGATATTTAAATGTAAATAAAAGAATGAATGTAAGAAATGTAAAATACAATTATATTTACATCAGTAGTGTTAATTAAATACTAGTATATACTTGTCAGTTTAAAAGGAGATAAAACCAATTTGAGACATTGAAATAAAGAATGCATGATACATTGGATAGAGGAAACTTTATTTTACTTTATTGTAAAATAAGATCCTCAGGGCAGACAAGTATTACCACACCTAAATTTCTGCACTCTGTGTTAGGAGTTTCTAATAAAGTGGCCAGTGAGTGTAATTAGCAACAGCATATGTGTGTGTAGAGTATGAAAATAATAAAGATGAAGGGCTAAGTTTTCCCATCCTGTCATTTTAAGATCTGACAGAACTCAAAACACTTCGGCAACAAAACTGAGAAAAATGAAGCACCTCGTATTGATCTCTGCAGCGCGTTTAACAAAGCACTCTGTATTGGAATAATAAGAGGTGACATCATCTAAAGTCAAGCCGATGTCATCCCGCCAGCAGGGAGAATTAAAGCCTCTTTAATCAAACGATTTTCTGCTTGTCAGTGACCATCAGAAGCTCTTTAAACGTCCTTCTGCAGGTGGCAGTCTCTGTGCGGATAAATGCGGAGGGAGTCGTAAAATCTTAACTGTTATTACCATCCGTTAATAGACTCGTCTCCATTCAGCCCCAATTATGGAAGCTTTTATTAGAGTTCTTTCATCTGCTCTGACCGCAGGACATCATTTCAGAGATTAGAAACCAGATCAAGCCCTTATACAGCATGCAGATATAGCTTTTAAAATGTTTTTCTCCACACCCCAGGGAGGTGAGGAGGGGGTCAGGGTGGAGATGGTACATTTACTGATGGGCTAAAACATTATGACCACTCATTGATGAAGTTAATAAAAGTTAAGTGATGTTGCATCTGGTGCAGTTCCAGCAAATCAATTCTAAAGTCTGCTGAAGTTGTTCTGGTGTCAAATGGACAACCAAAATAAAAGTGCTACAAAACATTTAACTTGGTTGATGCCATAAAAAAAACCTTTTTGGTTCCATGAAGAACTGTTTAAAAGCGTGCAAAGAATCTTTAAACTGGTTATGAAGCTTCTATTTTACACTTACAGTATATGGGCCATTGCACTGAATGTCATTTGCTTGTTGTAAGTCTTACAAATTATATATTTTTTAAATCTTTTTTAAACTCTGAATCTGATTACACATATATTTAACTATTCAAAACATGTACTGGTCAAACTCAGCTTTACTTAATTTTCACAAGGTTTCTAATCCAAATGGTCACAAAACGCATGTGACATTTAAAATGCCTGTTTAAAAGCAAGCCCACAAATTACCTTTATTTAATCTTGAGAAAGATTTATTTTAAAGTAATGGTTAACTGCATGTTCAAATAACTGATATTTATGACAAAAAAACACTCCTGGTAATAGCACTCATTCCTGTCACTGAAACTCACTCATGTTACAGGTACTCACTCCTGTTACTTTCTATGTTTTGAGTAATAGGAATGAAAGTAACAGGACTGAGTTTTTAGCCTAAATTTAGCAAAAATATAATAAATAGCTAAATGGTGGCTATACTAATAGCATGAGGACACAGAGCACATTTTATTGATTTTTACAAAAAAAACATATTTTATAACAAATAACATCTAAGAATCAATGTAGGTAACAGGAGTTAGTGTTGAGATTGACCTCCTCTATCATAGTTACAGTTCGCTAGTATTGACCTACGCTCTTGACTGGACAGAGAAGAAGAAGAAGAAGAAGAAGAAGAAGAAGAACAGAGGGGTGGTGAACTCAGAGTATTTGGGCTGGAGTTAGGGGCAGCTTCGCTGGAAAAGGGAAACATGAAGTGGAAGGAAGAAATTACAAAAGGAGGAAGATGGGGAGGAGGTGGGTGCGAGGATGTTCAACAAGCAGGTAGAGAGGAAGTGACGGTGTAAATAGGGAGGAGAGTGGGAGGAGTGAGGACGTGGATCTAAGTTATATACATAACTCCACTTTGTTAGTGTTGACCCATGCCCTTGACTGGACAGAGAAAAAGAAGAAGAAGAAGAAGAAGAAGAAGAAAGGGGGGTGAAAAAGAATTTGGGCTGGAGTTCGGGGCAGCTTCGCTGGAAAAAGCGTGAAGCTAAAGCCC
Organism: Astyanax mexicanus; assembly: GCF_023375975.1. Lineage (NCBI taxonomy): Eukaryota > Metazoa > Chordata > Actinopteri > Characiformes > Acestrorhamphidae > Astyanax > Astyanax mexicanus. The sequence goes on along the minus strand of NC_064410.1, from coordinate 17,146,442 downwards.
CAAAAGTTGAATCAGAACGTTCGACTACGGAGATTTGAGGGGAGGTCTGACTGTGAAAGGATTGGGAACTCCAGTGTCTGAGTGTTTGGAAGTGTGACTGTGTAGTCCTTGAACAAGCCAGAGGATGAGCCGATGTGAGCTGGTGAGTTGCTGTGTAAAGTGTTGTTTCACCTAGGATCATTGGAACTGCCAGAAGAGCATGAAGATCGAAATAAGGAAAAGTGGAAGAGGTGTTGAGTGTTGCAGAAAGAAGGGAGGCACATGACCTGTGTAGAGCATGAATGCAGTAAGACAGAAAATGAAAAGAGAAGGAGGTGCGGAATGAGAGTGTGAGGCTCTCGTTTGATGACCAGAGAATATGTGGCAGTTAGGAAAGAATTGATGATGAAGGCAGTGTGGAGGTCTAAGAAAAAAAAAGGTAGGCAATTCATTGAGTAAGGAGTTTTAATGCACTGCCAGTCTATTCAAATATGGGAGTGTACTGAAATAACGACATAGAAGATGAGGTCCTAGGAGTCAGAAATCGGTTAAAGTGGGAAGATGGTGTCGAGCGATTTATGGAATGATGCACATGGTGTACATGTAGTTTAAAGGCCCCAAAAGTGAAGCCGCTGCTCCATGTTCCTTAGCAGGAGAGACCGAGGAAGTTAGACAGGGTGCCCATGACGATGCAACTTGATATCACCCTTTGGAGTGATGTGGGAAGAGAGCACTATCTTCTCACCCAGAGAGAGCAAATTATGCTCTCTCAGGGCTCTGGCAGCTGATGGCAAGCTACATGAACAGGATTCGAACTGGCAATCTCCCAATCATAGTTGCAGCCGATATTTTTTTTAAGCATAGATGTGATTTAGTATCACATCACAATGCAAAGATATTTCATCTCTGAAGAATTTTAATAATTCTATTTAATGGTAAAGTTTAAATTTACAGAGTGAGGACAGGTAGCAAACAGAATGGCCAATATCCCTTTTAATAATATAGTTCTTTAGAGAAGTGAGCTTTAGTGACTCAATGGTTAGAGCAGCAGGTTATTAAAGACAGAGTTGTGGGCTCAATACCTAAGCTTTACAAGCTGCCATTGTTGGGTCCCTGAGTCTAACTACACTGCTCCCTGGGCACCACCATCTCAGGCATGTGTTCCCACTGCATGGGTGGGCTACGGGAAATGGCCACTTTCCATCCTTGTGTCAAACATAGTTACATACATTATGATATACTGTATGTTTTTGGCTTTTCTATCACGTCACTTAAATCACCCTTTGAAGCATTTGATCAGATGTAGCAGTAGGTCAGGGGTAAGCCTAAAGAGCTGTAGTTTAGCTCAATTTAGTGAGTTGCCTGCTGAAACATACTGTGTTTAACTCAACTGTGAAGTTTCGCAGGTGCATGGCCTGCTGCTCTCAGGGCAGCACTATCAGCAGTGGCTATTACCCTCAGATTACACATCATGACATCAAGTACCTGAGTCTGAGCTTATACCAGTGAAGCGTTTCCTACCTGTCACTCAGGTGATGTCTGCAGGGCTGGTCAGAGCACTGGGTTAAAATTTTTAAACACTTTTTGGCAGCTAGTGGGAGAGAAAGCAGGGGCAGTGCTGCAGCCTTGGCTGACCTTCCTGTCGGAGCGTCTGGGTTTAATTATCTGTGGAGCAGAGTGAGAATGACAGGGCGTAAATACACACAGGGGGAAATCCCACAATCCCTTCTGGGTGCTCGCCAACAAGAAGCAGCCGGGGACTCTCCGGATCATCTGAGACTCGGCAACACAGCGGCTGAGTCACTGGATCAGTCAGAGTTAAAAAAGGAGTAAGATAGGGAGTCAAGGAGTGAGCGAGTGAGTAAGTAAGTAAGTGAGTAGATGAAGGAGAAAGTGACTGAATTAATGTGTAAGCGATTGAGTGAAGGAGTGAGTGAATAAGTGACACTGAGTGAATAAGTGAGAAAGTGAGTGTAGGAGTAACACACTGAGTGAATAAGTGAGATAGTGAGTGTAGGAGTAAGACACTGAGTGAATAAGTGAGATAGTGAGTGTAGGAGTAAGATACTGAGTGAATAAGTGAGATAGTGAGTGTAGGAGTAAGATACTGAGTGAATAACTGAGAAAGTGAGTGTAGGAGTAAGATACTGAGTGAATAAGTGAGATAGTGAGTGTAGGAGTAAGACACTGAGTGAATAAGTGAGATAGTGAGTGTAGGAGTAAGATACTGAGTGAATAAGCGAGATAGTGAGTGTAGGAGTAAGACACTGAGTGAATAAGTGAGATAGTGAGTGTAGGAGTAACACACTGAGTGAATAAGTGAGATAGTGAGTGTAGGAGTAAGATACTGAGTGAATAAGTGAGATAGTGAGTGTAGGAGTAAGACACTGAGTGAATAAGTGAGATAGTGAGTGTAGGAGTAACACACTGAGTGAATAAGTGAGATAGTGAGTGTAGGAGTAAGATACTGAGTGAATAAGTGAGATAGTGAGTGTAGGAGTAAGACACTGAGTGAATAAGTGAGATAGTGAGTGTAGGAGTAAGACACTGAGTGAATAAGTGAGATAGTGAGTGTAGGAGTAAGACACTGAGTGAATAAGTGAGATAGTGAGTGTAGGAGTAAGATACTGAGTGAATAAGTGAGATAGTGAGTGTAGGAGTAAGACACTGAGTGAATAAGTGAGATAGTGAGTGTAGGAGTAAGACACTGAGTGAATAAGTGAGATAGTGAGTGTAGGAGTAAGACACTGAGTGAATAAGTGAGATAGTGAGTGTAGGAGTAAGACACTGAGTGAATAAGTGAGATAGTGAGTGTAGGAGTAAGACACTGAGTGAATAAGTGAGATAGTGAGTGTAGGAGTAACACACTGAGTGAATAAGTGAGATAGTGAGTGTAGGAGTAAGATACTGAGTGAATAAGTGAGATAGTGAGTGTAGGAGTAAGACACTGAGTGAATAAGTGAGATAGTGAGTGTAGGAGTAAGATACTGAGTGAATAAGTGAGATAGTGAGTGTAGGAGTAAGACACTGAGTGAATAAGTGAGATAGTGAGTGTAGGAGTAAGACACTGAGTGAATAAGTGAGATAGTGAGTGTAGGAGTAAGACACTGAGTGAATAAGTGAGATAGTGAGTGTAGGAGTAAGACACTGAGTGAATAAGTGAGATAGTGAGTGTAGGAGTAAGACACTGAGTGAATAAGTGAGATAGTGAGTGTAGGAGTAAGACACTGAGTGAATAAGTGAGATAGTGAGTGTAGGAGTAAGATACTGAGTGAATAAGTGAGATAGTGAGTGTAGGAGTAAGACACTGAGTGAATAAGTGAGAAAGTGAGTGTAGGAGTAAGGCACAGTGAATAAGTGAATGCAGGAGTTAGTGTTTTAGTGTTAGAGTTATTAATTAGGTGATAGACAGAATAAATAAATGCATGACAGAGGGAGTATCTTATAGAACACAAGATAAAAGATGGAATGTTGTAAGGGTTTAGAAGTGGTTATCTGTCTGTCTGCACTCTCTTATTTTATCATTTAGGGAATAATCTGATCTTTAAATATCAAACACAGAGATCCAGATAAAGTCATAGAGAGAGAAAAGAAAAGAGAGAGTGGCAGACTAAATGAATAGATAAAGAGATGGATGGATAGCGTGAGTTGAAGAGAGATGATATTGTGTCGAACTAAAGGGTCATAAAAAGATGCGGGATACTATCATTGTTCATGGTTTCCATGGCAACGGGCTCTGAGGGTGCAGCACTCAGCGAGGAAGGAGAGTGGCATTTTGGGTAAATAGGAGTTCCCGCAGGGCAGGTAATAACACACCTGAACAATATGATCCAGAACAGCACAACTCCACCTCTGACAAGACTGAGCCCTTTACTCATCCCTTCACTTAGCCCTCCATCTATCCCTCCACTTAGCCCTCTACTTAGTCCTCCACTCATCCCTCCACTTAGCCCTCCACTCATCCTTCTGCTCATCCCTCCACTCATCCCTCCACTTATTCCTCCACTCATCCTTCCACTCATCCCTCCACTCATCCTTCCACTCATCACTCCACTTATTACTCCACTCATCCTTCCAATCATCCTTCCTTTCATCCCTTCACTTATCCCTCCACTCATCTCTCCGCTTAGCCTTCCACTCATCCCTCCACTCATCCTTCCACTTATCCCTCCACTCATCCTTCCAATCATCCTTCCTTTCATCCCTTCACTTATCCCTCCACTCATCTCTCCGCTTAGCCTTCCACTCATCCCTCCACTCATCCTTCCACTTATCCCTCCACTCATCCTTCCATAATCCCTGCACTTAGCCGTCCACTCATCCCTCCACTTAGCCCTCCACTCATCCTTTCACTCATCCCTCCACTCATCCTTCCAAAATGCCTGCACTCGTCCCTCCACTTAGCCCTCCACTCAACCTTCTGCTCATCCCTCTGCTCATGCCTCCACTCATTCCTCATCTCATCCCTCCGTTTAGCCTTCCACTCATTCCCTCCACTCAGCCCTCCACTCTGCTCCTCCCTTCATTCATCCCCCCATTCAAAAATCTAAACATCTGATTGAGACTCACTCAGAGGGACACTCAGTCCAGCACTGACATCACCACACACTTCCACACCACCAAACTCCACACACTCCCCAGCCCACAGCTCCTTTCTGATACAGACCTCTGTCCCCAGAGTTTGGAGGACTTTTGGAGCTTTTCCATACTGTGGCTTGATGGCACTTTGTCCAACAGTACCACCACCCAAACATACACAATCAACCATCTGCTTTAATCATGACTGATTTGACAAAATAATGCAGTTTGTGATCTTGAGGAGATGGATTGTGCAAAAAAAAAGAATAATAAGTTTGAATACAGAAATTATGAAATTATTTGTAGTTTTGCTAAAAATAGATTTAAATCATTGTGATTGCATATAAAAAAATACTATTATTAATTATTAATTGTAGTTTCACAACAAAAATGTTTTGAAACTACAATCGGTGAATTTGGTTCATTTCAATTCATTCAAAACTAGAATTTTGATTTAACTTTAAAATCTGATGTAATTTACTGATATTTGACAAACTATGGTTTTACTATAATAAGGTATTATTAGATAAAGATATGTGATTGATCAATATAGATTTAATTTAAACATAGAATGATATATATTTGTCCTGTTCTATGTCTTCAGTGTTTTTTGTTACCCAGCCCTCTTGTTATCTTCCCCAGGTGTTCCCTGTCTGTCTCTCTGTATATATAGCCCCTTTGTTTCAGTGTTTCTTTGTCTGGTCTTATTTCCATATCAGTTTATGGTTCTTCCAGTTTGGTTCTGTCTCATTCATTCAGTTTGTTTATCTTATTTTATGTTTTTATCTGCTTGTGTTTGTTTTCTGTGTTTGGCTTTGTTTTCTATTAAATATATTATCTGTATACACAGCCACCTTCTCATCCCTTGCTGCAACCATGAAACCTAAAATATTACTATGAAAATTGTCTAATTAATTGATATTTTAACTTGTAACAGTGCAATTAATTTTTGTGTTTTTTTTTTTTTTAATAAATGTAAGTCATTGTAATTGTGCTGCAAGAATATTGTGATTAATCTTTTTGGATTAATTTAGAGACGGAGCTGAAATGATCAGCTATAATTTGATTGCTGTGTCACGTGGAGGTAGGCTGGCTCCTCTCCCTCACAGTGAGGTCAGGAAGTAATGCGACTCTACTGACACAGCTAAGCCACTGCAGATCCCCATCAGTGCCAGATCCACTCAGCTCCATCATTCAGCCTGCAGGCTGGGTTTAACCTCACACTGCTCCGGCCGGGTTAGATCACCTCAAGTGTCAGAAGCTGTCACTCTGTTTAGTGCTGCAGTTAGAGCATCGCTGAGACACTCACAGCAAGCCTTACTCTCACACTGACAACCAGAGGAACCCGCAGGCAATCAGGACCCCTGCAGAGAAACCACAGGAGGAGCTGTATGTGTCTAAAAGTATCCAGACACTTTTGCTTTTTTTAAATACTAGCTTTATGGTGCAAATGTCCATAAAAACAACAGTTAATGTAATGGGATTAGATCAGTCATATGAGCCTAAGATCCCAGTCTTAAGTGTTGGGATATAAAGCAGCGGAACATTTAGCCTTTACTAAAGAACCCTGAAATCAAATGCCCCTGTGTTTAATGTTAACATATTAATGTTAGCTTAATTTTTTTACTAAGCTGAGGACAGTTCAGCGGTCACAGCTCAGCAGCAGTCGGACAGGAGCTCCACAGACAGCGACAGGTTGGCAAAAGGCTGTGAAAACTCTTCAGGACCCTGGACAGCAGCCTGGACTCATACCTGAAATATGTCAACAAGCGTTATTTTAAATCCCACTCGAAACTCTGCATGACTCCACTGTGGACTGAACTGTCCCCAAATTAACCCTTATCACTGATTACAATGAATAAACATTACTATTCTCAACCCATAACACTGATCACAACCCTGTCACTCATCACAACCCCTATACTCAACCCCTGTCACTCATCACAACCCCTATACTCAACCCCTGTCACTCATCACAACCCCTATACTCAACCCCTGTCACTCATCACAACCCGTATACTCAACCCCTGTCACTCATCACAACCCCTATACTCAACCCCCGTCACTCATCACAATCCCTATACTCAACCCCTGTCACTCATCACAAGCCCTATACTCAACCCCTGTCACTTATCACAACCCCTAACCCCTGTCACTCATCACAACCCCTATACTCAACCCCTGTCACTCATCACAACCCCTATACTCAACCCCTGTCACTCATCACAACCCCTATACTCAACCCCTGTCACTGATCACAACCCCTATACTCAACCCCTGTCACTCATCACAATCTCTTTACTCAACCCCTGTCACTCATCACAACCCCTATACTTAACCCCTGTCACTCATCACAATCTCTTTACTCAACCCCTAACATTGATTGCAACCCCTATACTCCTATTCCTCTCCTTCTCTATCTTTTTTTCAGTTTTGGGCTGCTGTTGTTCCGTGTGCCCTCTGGGGCTGAGAGAACATGAATTAAACAACAGGGAGGGCACTGTGTGTGTGTGTGTGTGTGTGTGTGTGTGTGTGTGTGTGTGTGTGTGTGTGTGTGTGTGTGTGTGTGTGAAACAGAAAAAGTAGAAAAAAGTGATAAGGCGTGAGAGAGAGAGAGAGAGAGAGAGAGAGAGAGAGAGAGAGAGAGAGAGAGTTTGGAAGGAATCTCCTGTGAAGGTGAGAATAATAGAGTGTGTGTTGGGGTCAGGCCCATGGGGTGGTTCTGACCTCCACCATCTGCCCTACCCTACACTTGTCTTTCACAGGACTCTCTCTCTCCTTCTCTCTCTCTCCCTCTCTCTCTCTCTCTCTCTGTTTTTCTCTGATCTCCTTCTCTGACCTTTTCATCAGTTCTGTGTTTAAGACATCCTGACTGTTTTCTGTCTCTTTCAGTTATACTTCACATTACATCAGTAGTTTGTAGTAGGATGCTGGTAGGATAAGTAAGCTATGTGGATGGTATTTACAGGATGCTAGAAGGAGGGGCTTGAGGCACCTTTCTCTAAACATAGCCTGGTAATAAATTATAACTTACCAGGGATTTTAACCAATGCAACGCCACTGTCAGCCTCATGGATATCTTACTATTTTTTTCTTTAAGCAGCCATGTTTGTTGTTCAACTCAGAATCCCTAAGGCTCTTTGCATTTTTGCTTTAGCAGTTATTGTTTTGCAGAAAATATGTTTTTCATTACTATTTGTGCTTTTTTATTGCTCCTTTTAGAAAGTGTGTGTCATGTTATGCTCTTGCTGTTTATTGTCTCAATATATTAAAAATGTCTCCAAATGCTAGAATTTTGTGTTGTTTGGACTTTATTGTTATAAAGTTAGGCAGGCTTTGGGTTTTGGTCACTATACCTCACAGCTAAAAATAAAAATGTTATTTTATAGTGATGTTGGCATCACCACTTTAAATCAAAATGTTTTTTTTTCAGTGACATTAGACATAGATTTTGGGCAAATGGAACAACAAGGTACAGTCAACCAAGGTCTCTCAACCCTGCTGGCATGCATCAGTATTAGACGTTATCCTGACAAAAACTGTTTGTCATATGATGTCATGACCAATATTCAAATATTGAAATTAACATCTGTTGACGTTGGTGGCCAGCTGGGAAGAGTGAGAGAGAAAGTGAGAGAGAGAGAGAGAATTTTGAATTTTAACCACACTTTATTAATACATCAGGCAAATAAAAACATTAGCAATCAAGTATAAAAATTATTGTATATCATCAGAGAAGTGTAAAATGCCATCTTCCACCACACAGAGAGCACCTTCATAATCCCACACTTCATTAAAACCATCAAAGTTTTGCATGTTCTTAAAAAACATAAAATCAACTCTGATTCTTGATTGCACTAAACCTTTAAAAACCCGACAGACATCACAATTAAAACCTGAGTTTTAAAAAAAAACCAGTTTTTTCTTCCTACTAAAATAAATGGCTTGCTTAGCTTGACCCAAAATAAAATTAATCAGCTGGCACTTTTTTCTCCGTTTCTGGCTGTACGGAAAACCAAAAATAAATACATGAAGGTTAAAACTTTCACTAAAAGCAAAAAACAGTGAAGTTAAAACCTCAAACAAACCATTGAGCCTAAAACACTGGGTAAAACAATGAAAAACAGTTTCCCTAAAAGAACAAAAAGGACACTCGGAGGACACTGCAGGGTTTAAGATAGAAACAAACGCGTTAACAGCGATAATACCGTGCAAGACCCTCCACTGTATATCCCCAGCAGCTTTGGGCAACGGTGGCTTATAAAGCGCCCTCCAGGCAGGCTTTACACCATCAGGGATACCAAAATGTGCACGCCAAGGGGTGTCCAACTGTCCTGTCAGTTCTTTCTGGTTCAGAGTCTTAACACACCCCCGGTATAGAAGCTTGGCATTCGCGCTGTCAAAACTCAGATCACAGAGTCCATCCGTATCCAGCAACGGGCTCACTGAGTCTGAGACAGTCACCATGGGGCTGACCCACAAACACGGAAAAGGACCCTTACTCTCCAGTCCAGTCTGACCATGTGTCCATTCTCTGAGCAGGCTCTGGTCCTCCTCAGTTAGAGCCTGCTGGACCCTGCGGAGCATCTGCATAGCCACCCTGCAGGATCTCATACCAAGTCTCTGAGCCAGCGCCTCGGCGTTATCCAGCTCCGCTCCTGCAGCCTCCAGCAGATGTTGGAGTGTGACCAGGCCCATCCTCCTGATCCTCTCAGACATGCTTCGGGTCCCTACGTCCGTGAGTGCCAGTCTAGCCCCATGTAGCACCGGCTCCTGCAGAAGCCAGAAAAGTGAGCCCGTGGATTCCTGCTGCTCCACCCTGTACAGTCTCCATGCTTTAAAAACGCTGAGATAAAAAGAGGGGAGTCCATAAAACGACAGCTCATCAGTCTTTAATAAAAACACAGTCTCTTCCAATCCCAGGCCCCCAGCTCTACGCAAAAGAAACAGCGCCATCTGTCTCCACAGAACATGTGCAGGACCATATAAAAGCTTCTGTAAAAACTGGAGTCTAAAAGTGGCTTTTCTGCTGTCAAGGTGTATAACACCCTGCCCCCCCTCATCTCTAGAAACATATAAAACACTTCGTTTAACCCAGTGGAGTTTATCCCAAATAAAATCAACAATAAGGCCCTGAATGCCCATTAAAAAGCCCTGTGGAGGTTCAAGGACAGCCAGACGATGCCAGAGAGACGACGCAATCAAATTATTAACAATTAACGTTCTCCCCCTAAAAGACATACTTGGTAAAAGCCATCGCCACCTGTCCAATCTGTTTTTCACAACCTGTAAAACACCCTCCCAGTTCTTCTTCACCGCATTTCGATCACCTAAAAACACCCCGAGGTATTTAAAACCCCCTTTAGACCACTCCAGTCCCCCTGGTAAGGCTGGCTGTCCTCCCCTCCAATCTCCCACCATCAAAGCCATGCTCTTTCCCCAATTCACTCTTGCAGATGAAATAAAAGCAAAGTCCTGTAAAATACTTGATAAAACATTCACATCGCTTACATCAGAAATCCCCACAGCAACATCATCTGCATAAGCGCTGAGAAAAAAACGCGGGATCCCCTCAGCAATGCAGACTCCACTGAGACTCCTCCTGAGACGGTGGAGCAGAGGTTCGATGGCCAAGCTGTACAGCATCCCTGACAGCGAACAACCCTGCCTGATTCCGCTCTGTGCTGTAAAAGGGGCGCATAAACCACCGTTGAATTTCAGAACACTCTGAATGTCACTATAGAGCACCTTCACCATTGCAACAAAAACGGGTGAAAACCCAAACGCCTCAAAAGTGTTCCACAAATACTGATGTTCGACCCTATCAAAGGCCTTTTCTTGGTCAATTGAGAGGAGCCCAAAAGGGTGTTCAGATCCAGACACCTCCAAGATATCTCTAATTAAACAGATGTTATCAAAAATAGATCTGCCAGGAACACAGTAGGCCTGATCCGCATGTGCGACCTGCCCCATCACCTCCCTCAAGCGGTTAGCCAACACCTTGGAGAGAACCTTATAGTCAGCGCACAGCAGACTCACGGGTCTCCAGTTCTTCACCTCACTGAGGTCACCTTTCTTAGGGAGCAGGGTGAGAACCGCTCTCCTGCAGCTCAAAGGAAGCCGTCCTCTGACCAGACTGTCATTAAGAACTGCGAGCAGGTCCTCCCCAATCACATCCCAGTAGAACTTATAAAACTCAATGGGCAGGCCATCAATGCCAGGGGCCTTCCCTGTGGCCATGCCCTGCAACGCCACCTGCAGCTCCTGCATGGTAATCACCCGCTCCAACTCCTCATTCTGTGCAGGTGATACCTGTGGCAGTCCCTCATAGAACTGCTGTGACACTGACTGGTCCTCTCTATACTCACTGGTGTAAAGCTCCGAAAAGAAACCCATGGCCCGCCTTCTAACCTCCACAGGGTTAACAAGCTCAAGGCCATCGGCCGAGCGGAGGGAGTGAATAAACCTGCTCTGTCCATTCTTTTTCTCCAGACTGAAGAAAAATTTTGATGGAGCATCCATCTCTGAGATGTTCTGGAAACGAGATCTGATCAATGCCCCCTGTGCTCGAACACCCAGCAGATCTGATAATGTTTTTTTCTTATCTTGAAGGGTCTGGACATGACAATGGTCCCCCTCTGAATCAACCAAGCTTTGAAAAAACATTACATCATTTTCAAGTTCAGTAAAAGACTGAACTATGCTTTTTGTGACACCCAGAGTGTACTGCTTACAAAACTGCTGGATATGGATCTTACCCACATCCCACCATTGTTGCAGTGACTCAAAAGTACTTTTATTTAGCCTCCAAGTGTCCCAAAAAAATTTAAAACAGACCTTAAAATTAGAATCATCAGTAAGAGAATTATTAAAATGCCAATAAGCACTCCTGGACTTCACAGAGTTAATAAAAACACCCCCTGTCACCATACAATGATCAGTAAAACCCACAGGACTAATAACACAAGATTTAAAAATCTGTAAATGATGATTAAAACAATACAATCTGTCCAATCTAGCTAAAGAAATAAAACCATCACGTGTGTGTGACCATGTGTACTGCCTAGCAGTAGCATGCTTAGAGCGCCACACATCAGCTAGATCACACTGCTCAATCAAATCATTTAAAACACGCCTGGAAGCAGAATCTGGCTCCATATGATTTCTATCTAAAAAACTGGCAGTAGAATTAAAATCTCCCCCCAATACCAGGTAGTAATCAACGTCACACTCAGCTATAGTTTCAGAGAGCTTTTTTAAAAACGTACACCTCTCCCTCGGAGCTACAGGGGCATAAACACAAATAAAAACCAGATAAACATTTTCATATTTAGCGGTTACTTTTAAAAGCCGACCCTCAACCACCTCCTCAAACTCATAAGACTGGGGTAAAAAGCTCCTTGCAAAAATCACCGCTACCCCAGCAGAAGTGGGTCCTGAGTGTGACATCACCACCCTGCCCCCCCACTCCCTCTGCCAGTCTGCCTCATTCCCCCTGTCGCTGTGCGTCTCCTGTACCAGAGCAACGTCCACCCGTTTAACCTTTAAAAGCTCGTAAAGAGCCGCCCTCTTCCGCACGTCACGCGCCCCATTCAGGTTAAGAGTGGATAATTTAAAATCACACATATCAAGGAGTAAAAACCCTAAAAAACACTGTAGCATAAAAGCAGATAAAAAAGGCGAGCTAAACTTTATCAGGTACATCAGGGTGTCCTAGCTGAGCTTTAACTTTTTGGACTAGTTTTTTTAAACGGTGTATTTCAGGCCCCCCAATACCACCCTCCTCCTCAGTCCGCAACAACCCTTTAGTACACTGAACAAACATCTCTAAGTCAGGAAAATAATCTTCAACTTTAACGTACCACTTACCTTTAGTTTCATCTAAAAAACTGCGCACCTGCTCCGCGCTGTACCCCACCTCCTCTAACCCGGGCGCGCGCTCCTCGGTCACGGTGGAAAAACTCTCCGGAGCAGACGGAGGTTCCTCCTCCGATTCACTCCGGTCAGCTCGGGTTTGGGATGAGGAGACCAGCCTCTTCTGAGTTTTGGGCTTTTTAGCGCTGCGGCCGGACCGGGTCCTAACCGCAGGTCGTTTTGGACCGGACTCCTTGCCCTTTTCTTCCTCACACTGTACCCCTTCACCTACCACCACAGTACCCTCCTCTTTACCCCCAACAGCCCCCTGATCCTCACTAACCTCCATACTGCCACTGCGCTCCCTACCTCCTTCACCTTCACCTTCCTTCCCTGCGAGCCCGTCTGCCCTCTCCACCTCCCCCTCTACCGCGGCCTCCACCTGATCCCCACCGGCCGGAGCTATGTCGGCTCGGCTGGGCTCAGGCTGAGGCTCCGCTGCCTTATTCGGGCAGTGCCTCACCAGGTGCCCCTCCAACCCACAACCAAAGCACTTCATGTTTTCTGTAGTAACGAAAATAACATAATCAAACTCATCAATCCTGAACTTTAATGTTAAGTTTAGCTCCTCATTACTTTTAAGAATCATAAAAACCCTGCGCCTAAAAGACGTGACGTGCTGAAGAAGACGGGACTTACAGCCTAAGGGCACTTTAAAAAAAGCGGACACAACCTGTCCATGGCGAGAAAGCTCGCGCTTCAGCATTTCATCAGAAACAAATGGGGGGACGTTGCTCAACATGACTTTTTTAGCTGGATTTACGAGTGGGAAAACAGCAGTGTACTGATCTTTAAGCACAATCCCATTCTCCACCAGCGAATTTACTTTTTCTACTTCATCCAGAAACAGAACAATAGCACTGTTCATACGGGAGGCAGAGCGGACGGCGGAATACCCCACCGCCGCCCCCACTGCCAACGCACAGTCTTCCACCGAGCACTCCGCGCCGACAGGCACCTTAACGCCATGCCGACGGGAGAGCTGCTCTAACCCCACTACCACCATACTCCCCACCACACCCGGCCAAACACCGGCGTTTAACCCCCCCGCTTCCCCCCTGCACCCCCTAACCCCCCACCCACGCACCCAAAACTAAACTAACCAAAAAAGTAAAGAAAAAACCCAAAACAAACTCAAAATAACCAAATAAACAAGCCAGAAAAACCAGCCGCTCTCACACACGCTCCACTCACTCGCCCCTCAGACGCCCGCGCATGCGCACAGAGAGAGAGAGAGAGAGAGAGAGAGAGAGAGAGAGAGAGAGAGAGGGAGAGAGGCTTATGCAGTGACAGCCCCCTTGAATATATTTATGGGGAAGACTACCTTTGATAGAGGGTGTGTGTGTGTGTGTGTGTGTGTGAGTCAATACTCAGTTGTTTACAGATATCTATTCGTTCCCTTCATTTAGTGTGTGTGTGTTGTGTGATGCTGTGGAGGTTATTTTCTGTTGGCTCAAGAGACACTCAACATGAACATGTGTTTAATTAACCATAGGTTAATTTAGTTGGGCTATCTTGATGAGAGCCAGTTTCATCATAATATTTTTAATGTTCTTTGTAACTGCAGTTGAGAATAATTTAAAAGTTCTAGAAATGTTATAGATTAACTGACCTTTATTTGTTAAAGTCATTTTTTCTTTACTTAGTTGAGTAGTTCTTACCATAATATGGATTAGAACATTACTTAAATAGAGCTATTCACTGTATACCTGTAACTCTACCTCTTCACAACTGATGCTCTCAAACACATTAAGAGGCAAGACATTCAAGTAATTAACTCTTGGAAAGTTCAGCACAGCTGTTAACTAAAAGCCATTTCAGGTGACTCTATCTCATAAAGCCTATCTCAGAAAATGCCATGATGTGCAAATACGTCATCTAAGCAAGATCTAAACAATTCTGGATTCTTTAACACTTTTTGTTTACTAAATAATTCCATACGTTTTTCTTCATAGTTGAAATGACATTAGTATAAATCCACAATTCAAATTGAGGGTATGTAAAAACTTTTACCTGGTACTGTATGCAGATGTATAGTACCTTTTTATCATTAATCTCTAAGTAGTCTGAACGCTGGCACAATAAAACAGATTGTGCTGAGAGAACAGAAAGAAAGAAAAGAATAATATCTAAATAGAGCTTGTTTTGAAGGCACTCCTCACTGTGGTAATCTACATCATCTAAAGTGTATTTGCACACTGTGGTGTATGGATTTATTTTGCTATTTTTTCTGAAGTGTTGTAATTTGTGCAGAAACTTTTTGTGAAACTTTTGGATGGAAGCCCAGCTTGGATCTCTCTGAATCTCTCAGTGATGTGAGTGTATGTGGAGCAGTGTGACAGTACAGAGTTATGTGATGATGGCGTGGTTTTGATGAAGTATTCTGTTGAGCAGTCGGGCTGTTATTAAGCCTTTCTCAGTGCGACGGCAGGCTTCCCACAGGGGCAGATCTCTCTCTCCTCTATTTCTCTCTCTCTCTCTGAGGAGGAGGAGGAGGAGGAGTTCAAACACAGCACCTCAGAACATACGCGCTGCTTCTCCTGCCATGCTCTGGGCTCACGTGGAGAGAGCAGCGTGTGTTTTATCAGGCTTTAAACAGGCTTCCTCCTCCGTGGCTCGTCTGCTCTCTGTCTGAGTTTGCAGGGAGTGCCTCAACTTCATCTGACCCTGACAGAGAGGAGGATTAGATTAGTAGCATCTCTAAAGGAGCTTTATTGGAGGACTCTGAGAAGAGTGCAATGATACAATCATACTTCAACAGATGAGGCCAATACACAGAACCAAACCATAAATTATCATGATCAGTTCTGATTTAGTAAACTGTAAACATTCATTCACAGTTTGCTGCAGGGCCGCTGCTAAGGTTTTGGAGGCCCTAAGCATAACTGGTCAGGGAGGCCCCCCCCCCCAAAAAAAAAAAAACACACACACACAAACACAAAAGGTTTACGCAAAATTTTACTATTTATTAAAATTACACATGTAACTGTGAATATTTACAACGTTATAAGTAAGGCCAATAACAGTGAAGAACAGCACAAGAGTACTATTTATAATGTATAAATAATAAATGAAACGATGCATGTCTATTTTAAGCAGTGGACACGTCATTTACACAAGCCAGCCTTAAAGGTTATGAAATTATCGTTTATATTCGTGGTGTATTTATATCAGCCTGTCAAAATCTATAGAGCTGTCTGATCCTGCTGTCATACAGACCATTTGGATAGTGCACTGACGGCATTAGTCAATAGGTAGGCTACTCTGTTCATTAATTTTTTATTAAAGTCACTAAAAATCTTCAAACTACACTACTACTATTTGCAAACGTGCCACGTGCCTTGCAATACCCAGATTAGTTTCTAGTTAAGCGTTTAAAGCTACCAAATCAGCAAAGCCAACGTAACTAGCTCAGGCAACACCACTGAACATGAAGTAATCAAAACAATTTAAACCTTTATCATCGAAGTTACTCACCAGAAAGGGATGCATGGGCCTCATCTTTCTGCTTCTTTTTCTTCTTCTCAGCTCCAGACTCAAACCGTCGCTTCATAGTTGAATTACCATTTAGTAGCAACTTCGCGCCGTGAACTTGTCTCCTGCCAAACTCAAGTAGCGTTGCTACTTTAGTTAGGACTAAGGTTGCCAGATAAGTTACGATTTTTCATCCTATTTGTTTATTTTATTTTAAGTTTTTAACTTACACAAATATTGCACTGGACACGTTTTTGTATAGAATGGCCACATACACTTTAAAAATGGTTAAACATGCGCAAGATTTAGCGCCTCCATGCATTTTTTGATTATTTATTTGACTGGAAAATGTCACATCTGGCAACAACCAACAGAGCAAACCGAGCCGTGCCATTTCAGGCAATAGGGGTGGGGGCATTATATTATGCACAAAAATAATAACGTGCCGCTTTTAAGTAGTAGAGTAGGTGCCCCATGCAATGTTTAAAGACAAAAAAGATGAGCGTATCATAAATAATTCACATTGGGTTTTAAATTTAATAATGTCATAATTTCAACACATTTCATTCTCAGTCAATTTGGCTCCCTGCAACTGCAAAATGGTTGAGGCCTAACGCTGGCTGCGTTGTCTGCGTATGCAGAGCGGCGGCCCTGGTTTGCTGGTTGTGCTGAAAGCGGAGGGAGGCCAGTGGGCCAGTAGTAGGTAAGACCCTCCTTGCTGAGGAGATCTGCACAAGCACCAGAACAAGCCAAAAAAGTCACGCATTTGTGCTTTAAAATTAGCCAAATGGTATAAACTCTTCATAAGGTTTTTATCAGTGGTGTAATGTATGTTTCTGAAACAGTGATTTGTGTAAAGAGCTGTTCAGAAAGTTTCAGGGACAAATCTAAGATCACAATTTTAACTTTGTGTGTGTTACCTGTGTTGTAGATTTTGTTGCAAACAGATAAGGCTGTATTATGATTGTGAGTAACAGTCAGCTGCTGAAGTAAAATATCACAGAACTTACAGGAACCTCTACCAAAACTGCTACTAAACATCACATTTTAAATGATCATATTCTTCCCTTTTTTTCTTTTATGGACTGTTTCTGAAGTGACTTTACAGCCACATCATACAGTACTTCAAACTTTTAATTTGGCAGGTAAAATGTATCAATTCGCGTGCTGGAGATCTTTCTGAGGGAACATAAAGCTTCTTAATTCATTAAAAAGAAAGCACTGCTTGAGAAGAAGAAATCAGCAAACCTAAGAGCTCCGATATCTGTCCTCTTATATTGGGTTTAAACTGCCACTCTTCATATAGAACAATGTATAACATTAGCTTTTAGGTCCACTCACTATATACAATACCTAATTGTTTAATAGTGTGTATTTCACTACTAAAAACAGTGTTTTCTTACAGTAACATTACTTGCTACCAATTAAAACACTAAACTTATTATGGGTTTATAAATGGTTTAAAACCTCATCAATCATCAAGGATGCAACTAGAAACAGGGGTTTAGGTTGTTGGTTGTATTACTATTAGGTAATTTATTTGAGATAAAAAAGTGATCAGATGCTGTTTTACAAGCTAATTTACCACCTCAACATGAATCAATAACCTTGCGTTCACACTGGAACACGACGAGTCGCTTGTGTCGCCTGCGTTTGGCGCTTGTGGGTGTGTCAATCTTGGCCATTTTATTCTACAGCTATAAATCTCAAACTTGCTAGACTTTTGGCCGTTTCTGCGATTTACCAGCGCTGGAAAAACAGCTGTTCCCACAGATCAACGTGGGTCCACCCCGTTCAACAGAATGAACAAAGAAAAAAACTAGAAATTCAGAGAGCAGAAGCTTGAGGACGTCGGACAGCCTTGTATGTGATTGGTCCAAAGAAAAGCTAGAAGCCAATCAGGTTGGAATGTCGCTTCACTGCATCATAATTCATTTGCATATAGTTGAGAAAAATTTAGCTTCGTGTCGCTCTGTCGCTTAGTCGCTTGTCGCCTCTCGTGTGTCGCGGCGACAAATCATGCCCTGCCATAGAAAATAAGTGTTCGCCTGTCGCTTTGTCACTTTCCAGAGTGAACGCAGGGTAAGCTCTGATCTAATTGGCTGACACTGCAATGGTCACATTGTCTAGCACAGCTTTTACAAAAAAATACTATTATATTTATTTCCTATTCTTACCGGATAGTCCTCTTATTGTGTCTTCTTAGCACAGTGTTCTGAGAGTAAGAGTTTCTTCCTGGTTAGCTTTTAGCCTTGCCCCCACTTAAGGGAGAAGATGATGGAAAGAAAAGATTAAAGATAGCATTCACTAAAGTTAGTGTTAAGCCAGGAACCTGGAAACCTGTTTCCTGTAGTAATTAGCATTCTGTAGATGATGAGATGCTCTTTAGTATCAACAACATCATATTCCTATTGGCCAAAGAGACAGTATGTTCAAACCACAGATCATGCTGCTTTGTCTTCAGCAGACAGATGAAGCACATATAAAAATCTCACTTAACCTTATCTTATTGTGATGCTTTCTGGCACAGCCATCTGTTTTCTGATGTATCAGAGCTGGGGATTATCTTTTATCTTTGTCGGGAGCATTGCTAGCTATAGGCAGCATCTTGGTTTCATTTCTTAGCTAAATTAAGAGGCAACAGTTGTAAAAAAAATATAATATATATATATATATATATATATATATATATATATATATATATATATATATATATATTAAAAAAATGATATGCTTTAAACTCTTTCTTTTGAAAGAATAACAACAGTGTTTAAGACTCACAGTTTGTCACTTTCCACATTACCAAACACTCACTATTCAACTACACTAATATAATATAAACACAGTTTTCCATTGAAGGTCTAACGTGAAGTCATGACAGGAGAGAGGAGGTGATGATCAGTCCAGGTCTATGTGTTCTGACACACACACACACACACACACACACACAGTAATAGCTGGCAGTAATTGGTTGGCGTAAATCCTGCCGAGGGACAGGGTCGGTCAGCACAGCTGATTACTTAGGCATTAAACTCAATCTGAGCTGGACCTTGAATGGGAAATTCTCATTATGAGGCTGAGAGCATCTCACAGACCAAACCAGTTGAGGCCAAGGTCCCTGCCCCCTAAACCCCTCCCCCCTATATTGCACAATGCGCACTACACACACACATACACACACACATACACACACACACACACACACACACACATACAGCCTTGTAAAGTTGGCTGTAAATGTATTGCCCTCTTTACCCTTTATACTTTTATAGAAGTGTTTGCTGAAGTGTCAGAGAGAGAGAAAGAGAGAAAGAGAGAGAGAGTGAGAGAGAGATTCTGTTGTCCATTAGGTGAGTTATAGTAGAGAGTGAGAGCGACTGTGTCTGAGTCTCTACAGCATGAAAGAAAGGCTACTTTGTCTTTGTCTGAAGCACACATTGCACAGATGTTTTACAGAAAATGTGGACTGTGCATAAGCCTGTTTCTTTATGTCCAACATCACATGACATCTCTGAATGGAGAGAATGCAGAATCCAGAATCTACTGTGCTTCATTCTGGGGGAGAATAAATGTTTAATTCATCCCACTCAGTTCCAGACATATATAAAGTACTAAAGTGCTCAAAAAAATCAGTGTTCTTTAAGCTCCTCACCTAATTCCAGGTTCACCCTACACGACTTTTTTAGAGGTCAGCCATTGTGCTGTTCACACTACACGACTGGTTGTGCTGTAATCCTGAGTCCTTCAGTTGTTGGGACTTTCATACTATATGACTGATCAGTGACACGGGGTCACAAGTTACACTATTTCTCATCATGGGAAACCGCAGACTTTCACCACGAGAACATGATAGAACAAAACACACATAAAAACTAATGTTGCCATGCCAGAGAATCTCTACAGAGGAGAATACACACTCGTAATGAGTCCAACATGAACGGGTTCATATAAAGCAACTGAGCACAATCAGAATTTTTAAATGTCTGATAACTATATATTGAAATATGTACTTACAGCTTGTCCTCAATACAGAACTATGTCGAATGTTTTTTGTACCGCAGACATCATTTTTTTCATGTTGAACTCCAGTTATAAACCTTTTAAACATGCTCTACCTGTATCTCAAGGATCAGCTCGCCAACCAATCAGCTCACAGTAGCAGTAATGCTAGAGCTTTACAGTGTAAAACCTGTTTTCTTTAGATAAACTGAAATATACAGGCAAACTTTCTTGTTTTTTTTGTAAAATACATTATTCTGCTTTCTGATGTTAAAGAAATATTCAGAACACGTAATTCATAAATATATTTAATTTAAAGTTTTTAACTTTTGGCTCCATTCATAGAGGACTCACTCACAGGCTCCCTCTAGAGTCATTGCATGATATAGGGTTTTAACCAGACTTTTCTGATTACAATTTCCAGAATGGTCCATAATACAGTAACTTTAGCACGTTAAATCACAAATTTAAGTAAATCTCCCGGATTCACTGTTATTTTCACTGGATTTGAATATTTTTAAATTTGAGGTCAGAGAGAAGTACACAAGAGTAAGAGAAAAGTATATAGAATAGTGATAGAATATTAGTAAAAAAGAAGTAGAGAAAAAGTAGAGACAGGTGTGGAGGAAAGAGAAAGGAGTGGAGTGAGAGAACATTAGAGACAGACTTAGAGAAGTGAGAGGAGTGAGAGAATGAGTGAGAGAGGAGTAGAGGAGAGTGAGAGCAGTGTACAGAAGAGTGAGAGGAGTGAGAGAATATGAGTAAGAGAGCAGTAGAGGAGAGTGAGAGCAGTGTACAGAAGAGTGAGTGAGAGGAGTGAGAGAATGAGTGAGTGCAGTAGAGGAGAGTGAGAGCAGTGTACAGACGAGTGAGTGAGAGGAGTGAGAGAATGAGTGAGAGTGCAGTAGAGGAGAGTGAGAGCAGTGTACAGAAGAGTGAGTGAGAGAATGAGTGAGTGCAGTAGAGGAGAGTGAGAGCAGTGTACAGACGAGTGAGTGAGAGAATGAGTGAGAGAGCAGTAGAGGAGAGTGAGAGCAGTGTACAGACGAGTGAGTGAGAGAATGAGTGAGAGAGCAGTAGAGGAGAGTGAGAGAATGAGTGAGTGCAGTAGAGGAGAGTGAGAGCAGTGTACAGAAGAGTGAGTGAGAGAATGAGTGAGAGTGCAGTAGAGGAGAGTGAGAGCAGTGTACAGAAGAGTGAGTGAGAAAATGAGTGAGAGTGCAGTAGCGGAGAGTGAGAGCAGTGTACAGAAGAGTGAGTGAGAGAATGAGTGAGAGTGCAGTAGAGGAGAGTGAGAGCAGTGTACAGACGAGTGAGTGAGAGAATGAGTGAGAGAGCAGTAGAGGAGAGTGAGAGAATGAGTGAGTGCAGTAGAGGAGAGTGAGAGCAGTGTACAGAAGAGTGAGTGAGAGAATGAGTGAGAGTGCAGTAGAGGAGAGTGAGAGAATGAGTGAGTGCAGTAGAGGAGAGTGAGAGCAGTGTACAGAAGAGTGAGTGAGAGAATGAGTGAGAGTGCAGTAGAGGAGAGTGAGAGCAGTGTACAGAAGAGTGAGTGAGAGAATGAGTGAGAGTGCAGTAGCGGAGAGTGAGAGCAGTGTACAGAAGAGTGAGTGAGAGAATGAGTGAGAGTGCAGTAGAGGAGAGTGAGAGCAGTGTACAGAAGAGTGAGTGAGAGAATGAGTGAGAGTGCAGTAGAGGAGAGTGAGAGCAGTGTACAGAAGAGTGAGTGAGAGAATGAGTGAGAGTGCAGTAGAGGAGAGTGAGAGCAGTGTACAGAAGAGTGAGTGAGAGAATGAGTGAGAGTGCAGTAGAGGAGAGTGAGAGAATGAGTGAGTGCAGTGTACAGAAGAGTGAGAGGAGTGAGAGAATGAGTGAGAGTGCAGTAGAGGAGAGTGAGAGCAGTGTACAGAAGAGTGAGAGGAGTGAGAGAATGAGTGAGAGTGCAGTAGAGGAGAGTGAGAGCAGTGTACAGAAGAGTGAGTGAGAGAATGAGTGAGAGTGAAGTAGAGGAGAGTGAGAGCAGTATACAGAAGAGTGAGTGAGAGAATGAGTGAGAGTGCAGTAGAGGAGAGTGAGAGCAGTGTACAGAAGAGTGAGTGAGAGAATGAGTGAGAGTGCAGTAGAGGAGAGTGAGAGCAGTGTACAGAAGAGTGAGTGAGAGAATGAGTGAGAGTGAAGTAGAGGAGAGTGAGAGCAGTATACAGAAGAGTGAGTGAGAGAATGAGTGAGAGTGCAGTAGAGGAGAGTGAGAGCAGTGTACAGAAGAGTGAGTGAGAGAATGAGTGAGAGTGCAGTAGAGGAGAGTGAGAGCAGTGTACAGAAGAGTGAGTGAGAGAATGAGTGAGAGTGCAGTAGCGGAGAGTGAGAGCAGTGTACAGAAGAGTGAGTGAGAGAATGAGTGAGAGTGCAGTAGAGGAGAGTGAGAGCAGTGTACAGAAGAGTGAGTGAGAGAATATGAGTGAGAGTGCAGTAGCGGAGAGTGAGAGCAGTGTACAGAAGAGTGAGTGAGAGAATGAGTGAGAGTGCAGTAGAGGAGAGTGAGAGCAGTGTACAGAAGAGTGAGTAAAATTAGTGAAAATAAGACCCTCCCACCTGTTTCTGACAGTAGGCAGCCAAGTTTAAGATTCTGACAAATTTAAAGCTTCAGCATCATGAGGCAAATTTACACATCAGGATCAGAAAACAGGACATTTTTACACTAGATAAATGTTTAGCAGCAGCTAGGTTAGCAACAAAATATATGGGTAATGTTTATGTTAGCTAGCTAGATGCCAGCTAGAGCTAGTAATTAATTAGACCAGTTAGTGCAGCTTGCTTCGAACAGGCTGATAATATGACAACACACTGTAATATATTATATTATACAACAGTTAGTTCCGACCTTACAATGTGATTGGTTGAGAAGTGTTCTTACCGTGCTGATATTTGTGATACCAGCACGGCCTCCTCACAAATAAATCTGTATCACTCTGCGGACGCGTTGCAGAGTAATGGTATATACACACAAGTCATTTTTGTATCATCACGCTCGCCCGCAGCCCACAACGCTGTTTCATCTTTTGTGGAAAAAAGAGAAAGAAAATCCATCAGTCACCTCGCCACAGTCTGACAATCGGAACAATATCCAGCCAGGCTAGGCTGAGCTGAGCTTATGCTAAACTAAAGCAAGCTCGCCTTCGGCTCATGCCTATGACCAAATCACAGCCATGATATTATTTGCGATAACACACTCCCTCTCGTGTTGTATTGCTTAATTAACAGTCTGTTCCAGATTTACTGCTTATTGTATTTAATGACATGACATTACAACAGCCTAACATCCTTAATTTCAGTTTTAAAGAAGGTGGCATAGCTTCTCTGCTATGCAATCTAGCTAGCTATTCTACTGTGATAATCTATCTACAAGTAGCAAATCTGTGTACTAAACATAAACTTTAGTTTTGGGTGTTTTGAAGCATTGGCAGTTGTGTGAATGCAGCTGGGTTCCTTCTAAACATCCAAATCAAAAAAAGATTTTAATGCCATCTCTCACCATTGATGTGAACCATCTGTATTTTTTTGCAGAACACTTTTTTTATTGATGTTAAATTCAAAGCTGGTAAGGGCCTGACTGAAGTCCTGCTTGACCTGCAGAACCACAGCATGAGCATTTCTTCATGACTGCTTTGGTCAATCTTATGACAACAGAAGCAATGTGCTGACTAAAAAACAGCTTGTTCAGGCAAGAATTTTGCAATTGAATAACAAAGCACAGATGGGAGTCTCGAATCGGCTTTGTGAAGGTGGTGTGATTCCAGATACCAGAGATCTGCTTCGCTGTGCTATGGCGAAGAGGGACTCAGAGACTCTGCCAAAAACTTACATATTAAGTTGAAGACATGATCTTTTCTGGCTTGCACAATTCGGCTGTGGAGGTTGGGAGACCCTGGTTGGTGTTGGGGTGTGTTTGCTTGGGGGCCCCAAATACCTTGAAATGGCAAGAGGAGTGAGAGAATATGAGTGAGAGAGCAGTAGAGGAGAGAAAATCAGTGGTGTATTTCAGATGGACTCTGTAATGATGTGATTAGGGGGAAGGAGAACAAGGCCTGACAATTCAGAACGCTGAGTGTGTGTGTGTGTGTGTGTCACTCTTTCCTGGTGAATTAATGAGCGTTTTTACAGAGAGAGGCTGGCTCGGCTCGTTGTCTGATCAATGGGAGGATGTTAGAGAGTGAAGCTGCTGTGAGAGTTAAAGCAGGCCATTAACGCTGCTCAGCCCAGCGCTCTCTACAGGACCTAACCCTGAGCTAATGCAGAATTCCATTTACCTCTGATATCGGACCTAGAAATGCATTTCAATTAAATATTCGGAAATTGAACTGCACATTGACATTGTACTATTTTATTATAGAAGGACATATTATACATTTTGAAATATTTCTACTAAAAATGTGAAAAATGCTACTTGATTTCATCAGAAATGAGTAATAGACTAAGTCTAGAAATGAGAACTGTGATAACTTTCTTTTTATGTCAAGCAAATACAGTCATATGAAAACGTTTGGGCACCCCTATTAATCTTAATCATTTTTAGTTGTAAATATTTGGGTGTTTGCAACAGCCATTTCAGTTTGATATATCTAATAACTGATGGACACAGTAATATTTAGTAATATTAGTAGTATTTAAGATATATTCATCACAATAACCAAAGTAAAGGCAGCGAAATACCTCCGCCAAGTAACGTGCACGCCAGTGGGGGATGCTGGTCTTGCAAGGAGGGGAAGCTCAATTTCAGCCTACATCTTAATATATGTCGTTTTATTAATAGTAAATTCTACTCTCCCTGAGATTTTTTTTTTTGTAAACAAAAGGCATTATTTTCAAGTTTTCACTACACAACAAAAAGGTACCAATTCTTTACATTGAATAATTAATTAAAAAAACGCTATGACATGAATAAACATAAAATGATCAGTAAAAAAAAAAACGCAAAATCTTTAAAGTTGGTAAAGGAAAAAATGCAGGTAAATTTATTTCCTTTTTGGACAGTTTTAATTTCCTTGAATAATCCCTTTATTAATTTAAATTATTTAAATTATTTTTAATGATAACACAATACTTATTACTGGCCCCTGTTCATTTATGTCCTGAGATAGTTTCATCAAGAGGAATGGCCATCAGTACATTTTATTTGTTACAGCACTTCCAGTCAGCCAGCTCACTTTATCATACCAGAACAGCTGAAAATACCTGTTACTTTTCCCCACCTTTTACACCTGTAACGCGGGAACCAGGCGGGAGGCGGACGTAAATGCGGGTAAGACCAGACTTTATTAAATAACAAAGAAACAAATAAACAAACAGGGGAATAACGGATATAAATAGGTGCATAAACAAACAGGGAAAAAACGTGAAACAGATAATAACAAAACAGGGCGAGGAAATATATACAAGGGATAAATACGTAAATATATACAACATAAACAAAGAAACAAACAGGAACTAAACGTGACTAGAAATAACGTGACCGATAACCAAACAAGAAAACAAACTAGAAATATACAGGGAATAAACGGAGATAAATACAAAACGAAGAACTAGAGAACGTGGAAATAACTATAGCGAACGTGGCAAGACAAACAACGGGGGAAGGTGCAAAGACCGACAGCAAACGTAGACTAACAAGTACTATTTATACTAAACATGAAACAATGAACACCTGGGGAAACAGGTAACGAGGGGCGGAGCTACAAATTAGAAACACATGTGGAAAAGTACTGAGACGGGAGACACAGGGGAGCACAGGTCACGTGGGGAATGCACACAGAGACACGAGACGAGGCCAAGACGTGACAGAAGCCCCTCCCTAAACGCGCAGCTCCCGAGGCGTGTAAAAACGAACCCCAGGGGCCGGCGGCGGGGAGAGGCCGGGAAACACAAGAGACGAGACCGGGGACTTAACATGGGGCAGAACAGGAGACTGAACTAATGACCGGACAGGAGACTGGACAAAGAAAGGAGACTGGACATTAGACTGTACACTGGACAAGACAGGAGACTGGACGGGGAACTGGACAGGGGTCGGAGACTGGACATGGGGCATGACTGGTGACTGGACTGGACTGGACAAGGGAACAGGGACAAAAACATTAACCGGGACAGACACGAACACGGTTACAGGGACAGGTACACAGAAACCAGACAAGACAGGAACAGGAACACAGACTGACACAGGAACCAGAACAGGGAGCGACAGGGGTACAAAATAAACTTGGGGATGCCCAGGACTGGCTAAAGTCTGTGGTGTGGTCCGTGGGGCCAGCCTGGGCACAGTTCTAGGGCTGAGGTCCGGGGCCCTTGGGGCAGACCTGGGTAGACGGGGCCTAGGGCCAAACATAGTCCTAGGAGCTGGAACTGGCGTGGGTGTGGTGACAGGTGCAGCTTGGACAGGCGCGGCGGCGGGTGCAGCTTGGGCAGGCGCGGCGGCGGGTGCAGCTTGGGCAGGCGCGGCGGCGGGTGCAGCTTGGGCAGGCGCGGCGGCGGGTGCAGCTTGGGCAGGCGCGGTGGCGGGTGCAGCTTGGGCAGGCGCGGCGGCGGGTGCAGCTTGGGCAGGCGCGGCGGCGGGTGCGGCTGGCGTCGGAGCTGGAGCGATAGGCACCACTGACACAGGAACATAGGCGGTGGGCACCGCTGGCATAGGAACATTGGCGGTGGGCACCGCTGGCACAGGAACATTGGCGGTGGGCACCGCTGGCACAGACACAGGAGCGGTGGGCACCGCTGGCACAGACACAGGAGCGGTGGGCACCGCTGGCACAGACACAGGAGCGGTGGGCACCGCTGGCACAGACACAGGAGCGGTGGGCACCGCTGGCACAGACACAGGAGCAGACTTGGAGACTTGGGCTGAAGGAGATTGCGTGGAGATGAGGGCTGCTGAAGAAAGCACAGACACTTGAGCTGAACTCACCGCAGTGTATGCAGACTCCGGGGTGGCGCGAGCAGGAGAGTGTAGCGCCGTAACCATGGAAACCTTGGAGCGGAGAGCTGCTGCTGCCGCGAGTGACTCGAAAACCCGGACTGGATCAGCTGATTTGCCGGACGAGTCTGGAGTAGGAAGCGTGGAGCCGCCGGTAGAGTCCAGCGCAGGGGATGTGTCGGAGCGCGGCTGTGCGGCCGCCGTGGAAGCTGGATCTGCAGCCCTCGGAGAGGTGAGCGCCGTTACAGCCGGAGAGGAGAGCGCTGGAGCAGACGAAGAGGAGAGCGTCTTGGTAGCAGGGGATGCTAACGGAGTTAGCCGCGCCGCCGAATAGAAGGCTGGAGCAGCAGCCGCAGGAAAAGCTAGCAGGTTAGCCGCTGAAGCTAGCTGAGGAGCCGCTGAAACGGAGCGCGCCATGGGAGGCGGGCGGACAGAAGACGGCGTCTTGAGGACCGGCACTGCTGGAGATCGGTTCGGGGCGAGGGTGGCCTCCTCCACGAGATCGAGTGGACATCGGAATGCCGGGTGCAGAACTGACCCCGGAGGAAGCGGCAAGCGGGCTCGCGTCGGAGGGTAATCTTCGTCCTCCGAACTAGACGCGGCAGCTACATAGTTCCAAAAGTCCTCATCGCCAGCGTCTCTGACCACCTCGCCTCCCCCGCGGTTCGAGGCTAGGCCCATAGCCCCAACGGTTATGCCCCCCCCAAGAAAATCCTCCGGAATTCGGGATCCCTTAGAGCGCCTACACCGAGGCCCTCTCCGGCCTCGAGGCCTCGGATTCTCCTGCGCCGGGATCCCGACAGAGGGGCGGCGGACGGCCGGCCCGGACCTCGGCAGAAATCTTCCCGCTACGTCCATAATTAAGTTCGGTCTTTCTGTAACGCGGGAACCAGGCGGGAGGTGGACGTAAATGCGGGTAAGACCAGACTTTATTAAATAACAAAGAAACAAATAAACAAACAGGGGAATAACGGATATAAATAGGTGCATAAACAAACAGTGAAACAGATAATAACAAAACAGGGCGAGGAAATATATACAAGGGATAAATACGTAAATATATACAACATAAACAAAGAAACAAACAGGAACTAAACGTGACTAGAAATAACGTGACCGATAACCAAACAAGAAAACAAACTAGAAATATACAGGGAATAAACGGAGATAAATACAAAACGAAGAACTAGAGAACGTGGAAATAACTATAGCGAACGTGGCAAGACAAACAACGGGGGAAGGTGCAAAGACCGACAGCAAACGTAGACTAACAAGTACTATTTATACTAAACATGAAACAATGAACACCTGGGGAAACAGGTAACGAGGGGCGGAGCTACAAATTAGAAACACATGTGGAAAAGTACTGAGACGGGAGACACAGGGGAGCACAGGTCACGTGGGGAATGCACACAGAGACACGAGACGAGGCCAAGACGTGACAACACCAAATTAATCTGAGCAGTTGATCTGCCCTGCTGTTTAACTCTTAAGTTTTTCTTCGTAAGGAAGACTATCAAATGGCTTCGCCAAAATTCGTCCACAACATTAAAACTGTCTGACATTATGTGCAGCTTGCACTGGAGCGAGGCTAGTGTGAAGTGTTTCCGTCTGTGAGTGCTTTGTGACGGTGGAGGGGCTGAGCAGCACCCGCTGGACAGAAACTGCGATAGAAAAGAGTGATAGAAGTCAGAAAGAGTGATAGAAGTCAGAAAGAGTGATATATGTCAGTCTCCACAGCTACAGAAAAGCACCAGAAATAGAAGCTGGATTTGTCGCTAGTCGTTTTTAATAAAGAAAATGCCGCTATAAGGATAAAGAAAGTCTCTGGTTCCACTCAGAACAGAATGAAAATACTCCCTGATCGCTGATTCGCTCATTTCGCTGTCAATCAAAAAGGGACTCCGCCTCAGACAGATCATCCAATCAATGGCCAGCCCACTGCCCAATAGGCCCCCAGAGACGCTGAGCGTCCGATGGGCGGGACAAAGCCCAGCATTTATCCAATAACTCGTCTCGTTTCGCCGCGCGCTTTGCTCCGCTATTGAAGTCTGTGGACGCTCAGCGTCCGCACTGTTTAAAGCAGCGCTGTGAAGCTGCGGGAATGAGTGAGAGGAAAGCCGCGGCGTTACCAGTGATAAGAAGCTGATTCTGAACTAAGTTCAGCGCGGTGTAGCGCATATTTAATCAGTGACATGTACACACAACAGTATATATTTAATCACTTATTTTTTTACATTTTAGGGAAAGCTGAGCTTCCCTTGCAGTCTTAGAGCAATCGCCACTGGTGCACGCTCCCGACAGAGGATGGATCTCATGGCATCATCTGACT
This sequence comes from Astyanax mexicanus, assembly GCF_023375975.1. Taxonomy (NCBI): domain Eukaryota; kingdom Metazoa; phylum Chordata; class Actinopteri; order Characiformes; family Acestrorhamphidae; genus Astyanax; species Astyanax mexicanus. Next base: position 17,117,205 of record NC_064410.1, on the reverse strand, counting down.
TGTGCAAACAAAACACACACTTCTACAAGACAAAAGCTGGGGTCAATGAAGCTGCAAGATATTTATTTTACACTACATCTGAGCTCACACTCAAACTATATGCTAAAATAATAATACATCTACAACCTTACTCTATGCTAACACACTAACCCTGAGCTAACTCATTAACCAATGCTAAAACTAACCCTATGCTATCACACTAACCCTGATCTTACACCCTAACTCTACTCTTACACACTAAGCACCCAAGTAATAACCCTTACGGAAAGATAATATATGTCCCAATATATTAACTGTCAATATATGGAATTATTTAATTTTACAATTTACTGGTTAATTGGAAAGATTTAACAAGTTAAATATTTTTCATGGATACAGTATGTGCTACTGATTAGTATGTGACAGAAAAAATATCATATATTAGATTAAAAAAAAAAATACTGAAAATATATAGACTAATATATGGCGTTATATAGTAATTAATATATTACAATATATTTAAAAATACATAAAGAATTGCCACTTTTCATATATTGTATATATGGAAATGTAATATATAAAATATATGTACTTATATATTGCTTAATTACATATTTAACCATATATTACTATATAACTACTATATATTAACACATATATTGTGTTGTACTGAACGGTATATTTTACAATACACTAAATTATATATTTATGCATACATATTTCCATAAATTACCAGTACATGTACCATATATTACCACATATGTTGCAATGTACTTAATTATATATTGAACAATACACTTTACTATATATTCAAGAATATATTTCAATATAATACTATCAAAAATACACATACCATATATTACCACATATATCACAATGTATTTTATTATATATTTAAAAATACAGTTCACTATACATTCAATAACGTATTTCCAAATGTTTCAATATATTACTATCAAATACACATACCATATATTACCACATATATCACAATGTATTTTATTATATATTTAACAATACGCTTCACTATATATTCAAGAATATATACTATCATATAGTACTATATGTATAATGTATAATATGCATAATACAATTCAGGAGAACATCAACATTAAAGAGTTCCATCAGTAGCACTCGTGCAATCCCATTGGCTGTAGCTTGTGATTTTGAAGTCTTCCAACAATGGGAGAGACAGTGGTGGTGCCTCCCCCAGTTTCATCTTATAACAAAGGAGAAATAAACAAACAATGACCACCAGCAAAACAATGATACTTAGTCACAAAGTGGGTCAGAATACGCTTAGATTAAAAACAGGTTTAAGTAAACAATTCGTAACATGCTTAATTTAAACTGTGATAGTTTAATTATGTACAGCTACATCCATACTACAAAATAAATTAGCATAGTTATTTCATGGAATAATGCAAGATAGGTAGGTTAGCTAGTTTTAACATATTTCAAAGCTAAGTTAGCTAGCTAACCAGTTAAACTAAAGCTAAGTTAGCTAGTTATAACATATTTTAAAGTTACGTTAGCCATAACTTATCATTTGAAGCTAGGTTAGCTAGTCATAACTTTTAAATTAAAGCGAGGTTACCTAGTAATAACTTATAACTTAAAGCTAGAGTTTAGCTAGTTATAACTTATAAATTAAGGCTAGGTTAGCTAGCCATAACTTATAGCTTAAAGCTAGGTTAGCTAGTTATAATATACAAATTAAAGCTAGGTTAGCTAGAGATAACATATCTTAAAGCTTGGTTAGCTAGTTATAACATATAAATTAAAGCTATGCTAGCTAAAGATAACTTATAACTTAAAGCTTGGTTAGCTAGTTAACTTTAAGCTAGGTAAGCTAGTTAACTTAAAGCTAGGCTAGCTAGTTTAATTAAAGCTAAGGTAGCTAGTTAAATTAAAGCTAGGTTAGCTAGTTAATTTAAAGCTAGGCTAGCTAGTTGAATTAAAGCTAAGGTAGCTAGTTAAATTAAAGCTAGGTTAGCTAGTCAACTTAAAGCTTGGTTAGCTAGTTAACTTAATGCTAGGCTAGCTAGTTGAATTAAAGCTAAGGTAACGTTTAGCTAGTTAACGTAAAGCTAGGCTAGCTAGGTAAATTAAAGCTAAGGTAGCTAACACATAACTCATAACTTAAAGTGTGTAGCCTAAGCAGTTTAGCAAGAACACCTCACTACAATTTTTAATGGCAAAAAAAAAACACTTTGCCTTGTTATCAGCATGTGGATCCTTTAAACTGTGTTATGATGAGCTACTGTTTGAATTAAGGACTCACCTTGCCTGATAACTGTAGAGGGACTGCGTGGAGGTTTCTTTGGGTCAGAGTCAGTTATACTATTGTTTCGTAAGGGAAGCATATGACTAACAAGCTAACACACTAACCCAGAGCTCAAACCCTTAACCTATACTAACACATTAACACTGAGCTAATAACCAACCCCTACACTAAGACAATAACACTGATCTAACACCCTAAACCTACACTAATACTGCGTTAACACACTAACCCTACTCTAACTGTAACATGGAAGAGGAGGCAGGATGCAAACGTAAGTCACTTTTATTTTCCATAATGAAAATAAACAAAGAACAAAACACTAAGGACAAACTAAAAAGAATAAGGTTACATAAACAAACTCTATAAAACAAAGGATAAACTAAAATACTTGAACAAACAAGCAAATAATCAAACAAAGTGTAACGCCAGACAGAGTGGAGCGACGCTTGCCGAGTAAAATGAACAGACAGGTTTATTTACAGGCTGACAATCAGATATTACAGATGTTAAAGCCAAACAAACAATAATCTCACCAGAAACCAAAGCCGTAGTCGTATTAACAGTCCGTGTTCGTAACCAAAAGACAGTCCAACCAAGCATTAAATCCAAAAGGGGCAAAACAAGAGACATAAACCGATAAACCAGAAAAGAGAGTCATAACGAGAAGGCAATAGAAGAACACATGAGAAACGCTTAGTATGCAACCAAAGTCGACAATACCTCGCAAAGATAGAATACATAATGCAGCCTTAAATACAAAATACATGATGAGCATAACCCGGAACTTCCTCAGAACACAGGTGAATCTGAGCGTCAGAGAGTAACGTGATTGGGCGAAGGAGAAATCCCTGGTAGCCAAACCCGGTCTCCAGGAGAGTAAAGGGGGGTCACACGACGTAAGCGATCAGCTTGTTGTTTCTGTCGCTCTAAGACAGCCTCAATGCGTCTGTGAGTCTCCTCCCACACTTCCTCACTACGACGCATCCAATCGTCAACTGCAGGGATGTTAGAGGGTTCGGCTGACCAGGTCATGAGAGGTGGTTGGTAACCTAAAAGGCATTGAAAAGGAGTTAACTTAGTAGTAGAACTAATAAGCGAGTTCTGAGCTATTTCCGCCCAGGGGAGATATTTGGCCCAGTCATGGAGATTATTGGAACAATAAATCCTTAAAAACTTACCCAGTTCCTGATTCATTCTCTCACATTGGCCGTTACTCTGAGGATGATAGCCTGAAGACAAACTGACAGATATCCCTAACCTATTCATAAAAGCTGACCAAACCTGAGAAATAAACTGAGGACCTCGATCTGAAACTATATCTTCAGGAATACCAAAAAAGCGAAACACATGATTAAATAGAGCTTCTGCAGCTTCAAGCGCAGTGGGTAGTTTACTAAAGGGGATAAACCTTACACCACGAGAAAAGCGATCGATTACCGTCATAATAACAGTCTGACCCATAGATACAGGGAGGTCTGTGACGAAATCTACTGCTAAATGAGACCAGGGTCGGGCAGGAACCGGTAAGGGTACTAACTTGCCGGCCGGTAGGGTACGCGAAGTCTTGCTTTGGGCACAGACAGTGCAGGAGGAGACAAAATCATGAATAACTGAACGCATCTTTTCCCACCAAAAACGGTTCTCTAGTAACTGAAAAGTCCGTGTTTCACCTGGATGACCTGATGAAGGTGAAGTATGGGCCCAAGTAATAAGTCTGGCTCTGCACTGATCAGGCACATAGGATCTGTCGGGAGGACATTGTTCAGGAGGAGGTGATACAGAATTTAGTTGGTCTATCTCCTCCGAAATCTCCCATCTAATGGGAGCCAAAACAATCTCAGGTTTTAAAATAGGCGTAAGTTCAGGACTTTCTATATTACAATCTTCGTAGATACGGGAGAGTGCGTAAGCCTTAGTATTTCTAGATCCTGGTCGATACGTCACTACAAAATCAAAACGCGCAAAAAACAAAGACCAGCGTGCTTGACGTGAATTCCTACTCTTCATGGATTTCAAATATTCTAGATTCTTGTGATCCGTGATGACAACAAACGGGTGTAAAGCTCCCTCTAACCAGTGTCGCCATTCCTCTAATGCTAGTTTGACAGCCAAGAGTTCACGATCCCCTATACCATAATTGCGCTCAGCTGGGGAGAGTTTGTGGGAAAAGTAAGCTACAGGGTGCAATTTACTGGGAGAGCCAAAATTCTGAGAGAGAACAGCACCTACCCCTACACTGGATGCATCTACTTCAACTATAAAAGGTTCCTTGGGATCTGGGTGTTTCAATAGAGGGGCTGTAGTGAATACTTTCTTAAGGGAAGTAAATGCATTGTCAGCAGACTCAGACCAAACCAATCTTCTGGTGTTGCCCTTAAGCATATTGGTGAGTGGGGCTGCAATAGAGCTGTAGTTACGAATGAACCGTCTGTAGAAATTAGCAAAACCTAGAAATCTCTGTAAATCCTTGACTGACCTGGGTTGGGGCCAGTTAACAACTGCTTGAACCTTATTATCATCCATGGAAACGCCCTGAGCACTAATGACATAACCCAAAAAAGTACCTATGGAAAAAAGGACCTATGAAACTCACAATTTTCAGCTTTCACAAAGAGTTGGTTCTGAAGAAGGCGGGTTAGGACTGCTCTTACATGTGGTACATGAGTAGAAATGTCAGAGGAGTAGGTCAAAATGTCATCTATAAATGCAATGACAAACTTTCCTAGCATATCACGCAAGACATCATTGATAAATGACTGAAAAACAGAAGGTGAATTTTTCTGACCAAAAGGCATAACCAAGTACTCATAGTGCCCTCTAGTGGTGAAAAAGGCAGTTTTCCATTCATCTCCCTCTCTAATTCTTACCAAATTATAGGCACTGCGAAGATCTAACTTTGTGAATACAGAGGCTCCACGCTATTGCTCAAGAGCGACAGGCACCAAAGGGAGAGGATATGGGTTGGTCCTAGTTACTGCATTAAGCTGTCGATAATCAATACAGGGGCGAAGACCACCGTCCTTCTTTTTAACAAAAAAAAAAGGATGCAGCAACAGGTGAAGTGGAATGACGGATAAAACCCTGTGCTAGAGCCTCCTGCACATACTCCTCCATGGCTAATTCTTCAGTCTGCGTGAGAGGATATATACGTGATTTAGGGGGTATCTGGTTATTTATCAGGTCAATCGCACAATCGTAGGAACGATGTGGAGGAAGTTGGGTGGCACGAGCTTTGCTGAAAACTTCATACAAATCCTGGTAATCTGAAGGGATATGTGCAAGAGACTCCGGCCCTGGACTTTCAACAGATGTGGATTGGAGCTTAACTTTAGGAACCCTTAAACAATGTTCTATACAGTAGGGAGACCAGGAGGTAATTTCTTTGTTGGACCAGGTAATAATAGCATTGTGCTTTCTTAACCATGGAAGTCCAAGAATAATCTGATAATTAATGTCTTTCATAACAAAAAAACTGATCTCCTCAGAGTGCAGTGCGCTGACGCTCATCTTAACAGGCTTGGTGGTGTTGGTTATGGTTCCCTGTCCGACCGGTGTCCCGTCCACCGCAGACAGTCTAAAAGGATCTTCCAAGCACTCAAATGGAATAAGGATTTGTCTGGCCAGCTGCTCATTAATGAAATTCCCCTCAGCGCTGTAGTCAATCAGAGCTGGAAACAAAAAGGAAGAAGACTTTCAGAAATAATGAAAGATCTGGAATACATGTCAGAGTTGAGTCTGCTTACCCCTTTAGCGTGTGGAATCCGAGGGGTTTCCACACGCTTTCCCGAGCTAGTGGCGGGTGGTTCGTATGGACGGTCCGGGTTGCCATGGAAACCATGGGAGAGCCCACCGTAGGACGAACCTGAAGTTTTCTCTTGGCGTCTAGCTTGAGAGGGGCAGATTTAGCAGTTACGTAACACATGATCAGCTCCGCCACAGTAGAAACATAGTCCCGCTTGAAATCGTCGTAATCATTCCTCTCTTGACAACCGTGTAGCGTCCACTTGCATGGGTTCCTCGTCATTGCGAGGGGATACCGCTGGTCGAGCAGAGGCAGTAACACGAGACAAGAAACCAGAACCGCGTGGAGTAGAAGCTCTACGATTCAGTACTGAGCCCTGTTTCAATTGATCCAGTCTCATGGCCAGTGAAATAAGTTCATCCAAGGGAAGTCCATCATCCTTACATGCTAACTCAGCTAGCACGTCAGCCCTGAGCCCATTACGAAACAAAACTCGTAAAGCTGGTTCATTCCACCCACTACCAGCAGCCAGCGTACGAAATTCTATGGCATAATCAGAAACAGATCGACCTCCCTGATGTAGTCGAACCAACAACTCCCCCTGAGACTGACCCTGGTGAGGATGATCAAAAACTTGAATTCCTTAAGGAATTGTTCGTAAGTAGCTCTCTCAATGCTAGGCCAAATAGCAGTAGCCCAGTCTAGGGTCTTGCCGGTAAGACGTGAGATAAAAAATGAAATCTGCGCTGAATCGGAACCGACCGTAGAATTAGCAAAAAACAAAGACATCTGCAGTAGAAAACCTCTGCACAAATCCGGAGTACCATCATACTTATCAGGTTTGCTAACCGGAATAGAAGCTGCCGACGGAGTAGGCAAGCTAACTGGAGACGGGCTAGCAGAGGCTAAGCTAACGGGGTTAGCCACTCTCAGCTGGGCAAGCTGCGTGGCGATATCCTGGAGGCTAGTGGTGATATGAGCTAGTTGAGAGTGTTGCTCAGACTGCTGACTAGTGAGAGCAGTAACGGAGTTAGCGAGACTCTCAAAAAGCTGGCTATGTTGACCAAGAATCCTCCCCTGATTCCCTACAGCCTGCTGTAAATCATTAAACTCAGCCATCGCACTTTTTTCGGCGAGGTATTATGTAACGCCAGACAGAGTGGAGCGACGCTTGCAGAGTAAAATGAACAGACAGGTTTATTTACAGGCTGACAATCAGATATTACAGATGTTAAAGCCAAACAAACAATAATCTCACCAAAAACCAAAGCCGTAGTCGTATTAACAGTCCGTGTCCGTAACCAAAAGTCCAACCAAGCATTAAATCCAAAAGGGGCAAAACAAGAGACATAAACCGATAAACCAGAAAAGAGAGTCGTAACGAGAAGGCACGAGAAGAACACATGAGAAACGCTTAGTATGCAACCAAAGTCGACAATACCTCGCAAAAATAGAATATATAATGCAGCCTTAAATACAAAATACATGATGAGCATGACCCGGAACACAGGTGAATCTGAGCGTCGGAGAGTAACGTGATTGGGCGAAGGAGAGTGACTGACGGTGACGTCATAAAACATAGGATTCTGGGAAACGGAGTCCGGTAGTGTGGAAGGAGAGTCAGGCTGCGTAACACAAAGAGACAAACTAAAGAAAACAAACCAGAACACTGTAGACAAAAACACGGCAGGTCAAAGGCAAACAACAAACACAACTAAACAAGATTCAAACAGAGCAACAGGACGAAGTCAAAAAGCACAACAGAGAACAAAGGCGCACATGGAGTATTTATACACAGGCACACACAAGGGACACCTGTGAAATTGACAAGGGGGTGAGGTTACAAATGAGACAGGGGGGATTACAGATGGCAGGGCGGGGCTAAGGCAGAGACAGGACAATAACAAAACAATAGCACATGGCTGGGAACACATGACAGAAGCACAAGGGACCAAATGTGGGAAAAACACAAAACAGACATGGGCTAAGGTGTGACACTAACACCCTAACCCTACACTAACACCCTAACCCTACACTAACACACTAACCCTACACTAACACCCTAACCCTAACTAACACCCTAACCCTACACTAACACACTAACCCTACACTAACACCCTAACCCTACACTAACACCCTAACCCTACACTAACACACTAACCCTAAACTAACACACTAACCCTACACTAACCCTACACTAACACCCTAACCCTACACTAACCCTACACTAACACACTAACCCTACACTAACTCTACACTAACACCCTAACCCTACACTAACACCCTAACCCTACACTAACACACTAACCCTAAACTAACACACTAACCCTACACTAACACCCTAACCCTACACTACCACACTTACCCTACACTAACACCCTAACCCTACACTAACACACTAACCCTACACTACCACACTAACCCTACACTAACACTCTAACCCTACACTAACACACTAACCCTACACTAACACCCTAACCCTACACTAACACACTAACCCTACACTAACACCCTAACCCTAACCCTAACCCTAACCCTAACCTTACACTAACCCTACACTAACACACTAACCCTACACTAACACACTAACCCTACACTAACACCCTAACCCTACAATAACACACTAACCCTACACTAACACCTAACCCTACACTAACACACTAAACCTACACTAACACCCTAACCCTACACTAACACCCTAACCCTACACTAACACCTAACCCTACACTAACACACTAACCCTACACTAACACCCTAACCCTACACTAACACCCTAACCTTACACTAACACACTAACCCTACACTAACACACTAACCCTACACTAACACCCTAAACCTACACTAACCCTACACTAACACACTAACCCTACACTAACACCTAACCCTACACTAACACACTAACCCTACACTAACACCCTAACCCTACACTAACACCCTAACCCTACACTAACACACTAACCCTAAACTAACACACTAACCCTACACTAACACCCTAACCCTACACTAACACACTAACCCTACACTAACACACTAACCCTACACTAACTCTACACTAACACCCTAACCCTACACTAACACCCTAACCCTACACTAACACCCTAACCCTACACTAACACACTAACCCTAAACTAACACACTAACCCTACACTAACCCTACACTAACACCCTAACCCTAAACTACCACACTTACCCTACACTAACACCCTAACCCTACACTAACACACTAACCCTACACTAACCCTACACTAACACCCTAACCCTACACTAACACACTAACCCTACACTAACACCCTAACCCTACACTAACACACTAACCCTACACTAACACCCTAACCTTACACTAACCCTACACTAACACACTAACCCTACACTAACACCCTAACCCTACAGTAACACACTAACCCTACACTAACACCTAACCCTACACTAACACACTAACCCTACACTAACACCCTAACCCTACACTAACACCCTAAACCTACACTAACACCCTAACCCTACACTAACACACTAACCCTACACTAACACCTAACCCTACACTAACACACTAACCCTACACTAACCCTACACTAACACCCTAACCCTACACTAACACCCTAACCTTACACTAACACACTAACCCTACACTAACACACTAACCCTACACTAACACCCTAAACCTACACTAACCCTACACTAACACACTAACCCTACACTAACACCTAACCCTACACTAACACACTAACCCTACACTAACACCCTAACCCTACACTAACACCCTAACCCTACACTAACACACTAACCCTACACTAACACCTAACCCTACACTAACACACTAACCCTACACTAACCCTACACTAACACCCTAACCTTACACTAACACACTAACCCTACACTAACACACTAACCCTACACTAACACCCTAAACCTACACTAACCCTACACTAACACACTAACCCTACACTAACACCCTAACCCTACACTCACACACTAACCCTACACTAACACACTAACCCTACACTCACACACTAACCCTACACTAACACACTTACCCTACACTAACACACTAACCCTACACTAACACACTAACCCTACACTCACACACTAACCCTACACTAACACACTTACCCTACACTCACACACTAACACACTTACCCTACACTAACACACTAACCCTACACTAACACCCTAACCCTACACTAACACCCTAACCCTACACTAACACACTAACCCTACACTAACACCTAACCCTACACTAACACACTAACCCTACACTTACCCTACACTAACACCCTAACCTTACACTAACACACTAACCCTACACTAACACCCTAACCCTACACTAACACCCTAACCCTACACTAACACACTAACCCTACACTAACACCTAACCCTACACTAACACACTAACCCTACACTAACCCTACACTAACACCCTAACCTTACACTAACACACTAACCCTACACTAACACACTAACCCTACACTAACACCCTAAACCTACACTAACCCTACACTAACACACTAACCCTACACTAACACCCTAACCCTACACTCACACACTAACCCTACACTAACACACTAACCCTACACTCACACACTAACCCTACACTAACACACTTACCCTACACTAACACACTAACCCTACACTAACACACTAACCCTACACTCACACACTAACCCTACACTAACACACTTACCCTACACTCACACACTAACACACTTACCCTACACTAACACACTAACCCTACACTAACACCCTAACCCTACACTAACACACTAACCCTACACTAACACCCTAACCCTACACTAACACCCTAACCCTACACTCACACACTAACCCTACACTAACACCCTAACCCTACACTAACACACTAACCCTACACTAACACCCTAACCCTACACTAACACCCTAACCCTACACTAACACACTAACCCTACACTAACCCTACACTAACACCCTAAACCTACACTAACACACTAACCCTACACTTACACACTAACCCTACACTAACACCCTAACCCTACACTAACACACTAACCCTACACTAACACCCTAAACCTACACTAACACACTAACCCTTCACTAACACCCTAAACCTACACTAACACACTAACCCTACACTTACACACTAACCCTACACTAACACCCTAACCCTACACTAACACACTAACCCTACACTAACACCCTAACCCTACACTAACACACTAACCCTACACTAACACCTAACCCTACACTAACACACTAACCCTACACTAACACCCTAACCCTACACTAACACCCTAACCCTACACTAACACCTAACCCTACACTAACACCCTAACCCTACACTAACACTACACTAACACCTAACCCTACACTAACACACTAACCCTACACTAACACACTAACCCTACACTAACACCCTAAACCTACACTACCACACTAACCGTACACTAACACCCTAACCCTACACTAACACACTAACCCTACACTCACACACTAACCCTACACTAACACCCTAACCCTACACTAACACCCTAACCCTACACTAACACCCTAGCCCTACACTAACAAACTAACCCTACACTAACACCCTAACCCTACACTAACACACTAACCCTACACCAACACCCTAACCCTACACTAACACCCTAACCCTACACAAACTAACCCTACACTAACACACTAACCCTACACTAACACCCTAGCCCTACAGTAACACACTTACCCTACACTAACACACTAACCCTACACTAACACCCTAACCCTACACTAACACACTTACCCTACACTAACACACTAACCCTACACTAACACACTAACCCTACACTAACACCCTAACCCTACACTAACACCCTAACCCTACACTAACACCCTAAACCTACACTACCACACTAACCCTATACTAACACCCTAACCCTACACTCACACACTAACCCTACACTAACACCCTAGCCCTACAGTAACACACTTACCCTACACTAACACACTAACCCTACACTAACACCCTAACCCTACACTAACACACTAACCCTACACTAACACACTTACCCTACACTAACACACTAACCCTACACTAACACACTAACCCTACACTAACACCCTAACCCTACACTAACACCCTAACCCTACACTAACACCCTAAACCTACACTACCACACTAACCCTACACTAACACCCTAACCCTACACTCACACACTAACCCTACACTAACACCCTAACCCTACACTAACACACTAACCCTACACTAACACCCTAACCCTACACTAACACCCTAACCCTACACTCACACACTAACCCTACACTAACACCCTAACCCTACACTAACACACTAACCCTACACTAACACCCTAACCCTACACTAACACCCTAACCCTACACTAACACCCTAAACCTACACTACCACACTAACCCTACACTAACACCCTAACCCTACACTAACACACTAACCCTACACTAACACCCTAACCCTACACTAACACCCTAACCCTGTGTTAGTTAATGGTATTTGTTTTGCAGTTCTTGCCCTTCAGAACATTTTTATTTAAACTCTGAGGGGTGAGAAGGAAGTCCGATTCGATGCACAGCTGAATGATTTGTTTGCTTTTAACACACCCAATTAACCTGACAAAGGGCTTTCTAATTAGTAATTATCTGATGGGGTGAGGCAGGCTTGTTACAGCAAACAGGAGATGGTGAAAGGCTAGAAAGATATAGATGGAGGAAGAAAGGATAAGAGAAGCTGCATTTGTGTGCAAATGTATTAGTATGGAAAACTGAATAAAGTTTGTAACAATTCAAATACTTCTTTTTACTTACTACGTATAACATTATTACAAACACAAATAACAGTAAAATCAGTGTTCAGTTTCAATAACCTGAGTGCTATTTGCTACAGCCCTGCTTTCTGGGACTCTCGACTGCGAGTCTGGGACTGTGCACTGTTCCTGACATGTTTCTGGCTGGATTTATTTAAGTTTCTAACAGCCTTAAAATTTTGCATTGTCTCATCTTAACCCTGTTTCTGGAGGACCCAATACCTTGTAGATTTTAGCATTTACCCTGCTACCAACATGAACCAGCTAAACAGCTTATAAACAACTCCTGAATTAAAAGTGTGGTAGAGAATTTAAGCAACGACTTAAATATGCAATTCAGATGGTTCTTAAGTCTTAAATCTCTGGGGTGCAAGTCTTTTGTGGTGTTAATGGTGTTAACCATGTTGTGTCTCCAAATGACAAATTAGCAACATACTGTAACTAATGAACAAAGCTATTGTTGCAACACTGAGATTACTGTGCAAAAACCCTTTAGCTCCAGACCCGGGAGGCTAAAGTAAAGTGATTTTCACAGATTAGTTCAGGAAATACCCAAACTGTGTTTGAAAACAGCACTGCTGCTAACACTAGCTCAGTCCTCCTCGTGAAGGTACCTGGCCCTGTATATTATAGAGTATGTTTAGATAAAAAAAGGCTTATATGATCTCAGAAAAGATGTTGTTAATGACCAGATTAGCTGCATTAGGTGTATGTGGTTAGTCCTGGGTTATGGCATGTGAGTCTGAGTCTTAAGTCTCTGGTGTGTGAGTCTCCATTCTCTGGCATGTGAGTCTGAACATTAAATAAAGATTATTAATTTTACAGGCCCTTTAGTGTCACGGCCTCGCTCTGTTCCTCTGTGTTTCTGCTTTTCCCAGTGTGTTTCTCCAGTAGTTTTCCATCACGTGTGTGTTATTTGTAGCTCCTCCCCTTCCCCAGGTGTTCAGTGTTTTATGTTACTATAAATAGTACCTGTTAGTCTATGTTTGCTGTCGGTCTTTGCACCTTCCACTGTCGTTTGTCTTGCCACGTTTTTGCCAGTTTAGTTCCACGTTTCCTAGTTCTGTGTTCAGTTTATATTCCCTGTTTATTCTCTTGTTTGTTCTAGTTCCTTGTTTATTTACGTATTTATCCCTTGCATTTATCCCTAGCCCTGTTTGTTTATTATCTGTTTAGTTTAGCTCCTTGTCGTTCTCCTAGTTTGTTTTATTAGCCTTCCTGTCTATTTATGTTATTATTATCTCTGGTTTGTTTTGGTTTGTTTCTTGTTTTACCCGTCTTACCCGCTTTTACATCCGCCTCCCACCTGCTCCCGTATAAGAACTGATATTTATACATATTTGTTTTAAAAATTTGTTCCTTTGTATTATAAAAGGTAAAAGAACAAATCAGAAACAAGTGAATTTACATTATTACATTGCTACATGAAATCCATTGTTAATGTACTGTCTCAAGTCTCTCTTGTGTGAGTTGAGTCTCCATTCTCTGGCATGTGAGTCTGAGTTGAGTCTCTATTCTCTGGCGTGTGAGTCTGAGTTGAGTCTTCATTCTCTGGTGTGTGAGTCTGAGTTGAGTCTCTATTCTCTGGCGTGTGAGTCTGAGTGGAGTTTCCATTCCCTGGCATGTGAGTCTGAGTTGAGTCTTCATTCTCTGGTGTGTGAGTCTGAGTTGAGTCTCTATTCTCTGGCGTGTGAGTCTGAGTTGAGTCTCTATTCTCTGGCATGTGAGTCTGAGTTGAGTCTCTATTCTCTGGCGTGTGAGTCTGAGTTGAGTCTTCATTCTCTGGTGTGTGAGTCTGAGTTGAGTCTCTATTCTCTGGCGTGTGAGTCTGAGTTGAGTCTCTATTCTCTGGCGTGTGAGTCTGAAGTTTGAAGTATGAGTCGGAGTTGAGTGTTAAGTCTATGGAGTACGAATCTGTGGTTAGTCTTGAGTTTCTGGCATTTGAGTCTTAAGTCTTTGACATATGAGACTGAGTTGAGTCTCAAGTCTATAGAGTGCAAGTCTGTGGTTAGTCTCTGGTGTGTGAGTCTGAGTTGAGTCTTGAATCTCTGCCGTGTGTGTCTGAGTGGAGTTTCCATTCCCTGGCATGTGAGTCTGAGTTGAGTCTCCATTCTCCCTACGAGTCTGTGGTTAGTCTTCAGTTCTGGCATGTGAGTCTGTGTCTTAAGTCTCTGGTGTGTGAGTCTGAGTTGAGTCTCTACTCTTTGGTGTGTGAGTCTGAGTTGAGTCTCTACTCTTTGGTGTGTGAGTCTGAGTTGAGTCTTAAGTCTATTGAGTGTGGTTAGTCTTGAGTTCTGGCATGTGAGTTTGAGTCCTAAGTCTCTGGTGTGTGAGTCTGAGTTGAGTTTTAATTCTTTGCCATGTGAGTCTGAGTTGAGTTTTTATTCTCTGGCATGTAAGTCTGAGTTGACTCTCCATTCTCTGGCATGTCAGTCTGAGTTGACTCTCCATTCTCTGGCACGTCAGTCTGAGTTGAGTCTCCATTCTCTGGCACGTGAGTCTAAGTTGAGTTTCCATTCTCTGGCGTGTGAGTCTGAGTTGAGTCTTAAGTCTATGGAGTGCATGTCTGTGGTTAGTCTTTAGTTCTGGCTTGTGCGTCTGAGTCTTAAGTCTCTGGCATGTGAGTCTGAGTTGAGTCTTAAGTCTATGGAGTCCATGTCTGTGGTTAGTCTTTAGTTCTGGCATGTGAGTCTGAGGCTCCATTCTCTGGCATGTGAGTCTGAGTTAAGTCTTAAGTCTACCGAGTGCATGTCTGTGGTTAGTCTTTAGTTCTGGCATGTGAGTCTGAGACTTAAGTCTCTGGCATGTGAGTCTGAGTTGAGTCTCCATTCTCTGGCATGTGAGTCTGTGTTGAGTCTTCATTCTCTGACATGTGAATCTGAGTTAAGTCTCCATTCTCTGGTGTGAGTCTGAGTTGAGTCTTGAGTCTCTCTTGTGTGAGTTGAGTCTCCAGTCTCCGGCTTGTAAGTCAGCTTGGCCACTTTTGGCCCACAGCACACTTGCCCTTTTTCTAACTGACCCAAAGTACCCTAACTGGTATTCAGCCTAGAATTATCTAATATCCAGAGGTGAAAAAGTACTGAAAAAATGTAATTGAGTAAAAGTACCTTTACGTTGCTAAAATTCTACTCAAGTAAAAGTAAAAGTACCCATTTAAAAATCTACTCGAGTAAAAGTAAAAAAGTACTAAATTTTAAATGTACTTTGAGTAAAACATTTTAATTATTTGATGTAAAAAAGTACAACAAATCATAAATTAAATCGTTTTAAATGAACAATTATTCCACATAATAATTTTGTGTTGAAATGTTTATATTTTTGTGAGTAATACCGTGTCCAGTGATCTCCCGGAGACATTGTGGATCAACAAAGAAAAATAAATAAGTATGAATTAAATCCTTATACATTAGAAAATATATAAGAATTAAATATACTTTATTTAGATTTGTTCTTTAAATTGCCATATATATATATATATATATATATATATATATATATATATATATATATATATATATATAATTATTATTTCACAAAACTCAACATACTAATCGATCGAACCACAATTGTCTACAAAAATAAGTTCTTTTGGCAAAATATCAACCATATAATACCATAATTACCTGTAAAATATCAGTTTCAGGAGATGAGTGGGGGTGAAGGACTGTGAGACTGATGTTCGGGCAGTGAGACACTGAGTGTGAGCAGTGTTGCTCTCCTGATCCACGCGGTCTGATATCAGGGAGCCATCGGGCGCCACTTTAACAATTTAACTTCTAATCATCTCCACTGGTGCCCCTCTTCCCTGTATTTTTGCCGCGATTTCGCGGAGTACTTACTGTCTGTAGTTGAGACTTAAAAAGGTGTGGGGTTTTAGAGCAACGCCGGTGTGTGTGTGAGGGCGGGGGTGTGTCTGTAGGTGTTCACTGCAGCAGCACAGCAGAGCGAGATGTGAGTGTCAGACATGTGGATTGGACATTTATGAAAATGCGGAACAAATCGCGTCGCGTATTGGTTCAATTATTTTTTTTCCCAGCATTTTATTTTTTACTCAGTAACGGGGAGTTTTCCAGTGTAGCAAAGTAAATTACTTGTGTCAAAATGTAGTTGAGTAAAAGAAACCTATTACCTATTGTCACGCCCTTGCCCTGTTTCCTGTCTGTTGTCATGTTTCTCTGTTTATTTACCTGTTCCTCATGTCTGTGTCTCCCACGTGACCCATGCTCCTCTGTGTTTCTTCCTCAGTGATTTTCCACTTACCTGTGTTCATTTGTAGCTCCGCCTCTTAGTCCCAGGTGTTTCCTGTTTCCTGTGTGTGTCCACCACTATTTATAGTCCGTGTTCCCTTCTCTCGTGTCGATCCTTGTACGTTTCACGTCTGTCAGTGCTCCGTTTTTTTGCTTGTTTCCCCAGTCCTGTTTTTTTTGGTTATTCCATGTTTGTTTTGTATTTATTTTTGTTAATAAATTTGTGTATAGTTTGCGTTTGCGTCCGCCTCCTCGTCCTTCCCGCACCCCACCTGACACCTATTTTAAAAACTACTTTAAAAATGACAAATTATTCATAAAATCTACTTAATTACAGTAACGTGAGTAAATGTAATTCGTTACTTTCTACCTCTAATATCTAGGAAGTTGTTAGAGCTTCTCTCAGTGCGCTCTGGTCTAATTTAATACTAATGCTGCTAAAAGCATGTTTGTTTGCTCCATGTCAAGCAGTCAGGCTTAGATTCCTTTCTTAAAAATTATGAAGCCAAAATTTCCAAGCAAGCAGCAACCAGACCTTATTAAGACCTACTGTTTACCAACACAGCAACCACACGAGTCAAAGTCCATTCAAACAGGCCCACAGCATGTGTCAAAATGTCACTACAAGTTTGTGTGTTTGTGTGTGTGAGCTTCCTACACACTTTTTCCCTACTCTTCTCTCTCTCTTCTCTGCAGTCAAGGCCCTACAGCAGTAAACCGCACAGCTAAATACCAGGAGCACCATGGTGCACTGTGGGTATCACCATGGAAACAGAGATCATGAAGCAAGGGTCAGGGTGAGGGATGCTGGTGAGAAAGAAAGAGATGGATGGAGAAAAGGATGGATAAATGGATGGATGGAGAGATCACAGGTGAAATAATGTATCATTATTATTATTAAACATAATAGTTATACTTGATATAAGTCAATGGTCAAGTGTGTGGCTGGACAAATGCTTGGACTGATGGATGAATGGATAAAAAGACATCATCTGTATCAAACATTAGACTTATTTTTAAAAGAGCATTTGCCAGCATTAAAAATCTGCATTATTGTTTTATTCACAGTTACATTAAAACATGTATCACAAAATTTACTACATTTAAGATTGTAAGCAGCTGATCTATCGTTCCCCATTCATATCTATCACCATCAGTCCCCATTCATATCTATCACCATCAGTCCCCATTCATATCTATCACCATCAGTCTCCATTCATATCTATCACCATCAGTCCCCATTCATATCTATCACCATCAGTCTCCATTCATATCTAACACCATCAGTCCCCATTCATATCTATCACCATCATTCCCCATTCATATCTATCACCATCAGTCCCAATTCATATCTATCACCATCAGTCCCCATTCATATATATCACCATCATTCCCCATTCATATCTATCACCATCAGTCCCCATTCATATATATCACCATTATTCCCCATTCATATCTATCACCATCATTCCCCATTCATATCAATCACCATCAGTCCCCATTCATATCTATCACCATCAGTCCCCGTTCATATCTATCACCATCAGTCCCATTCATATCTATCACCATCAGTCCCCATTCATATCTATCACCATCAGTCCCCATTCATATCTATCACCATCAGTGCCCATTCATATCTATCACCATCAGTCCCCATTCATATCAATCACCATCAGTCCCCATTCATATCTATCACCATCAGTCCCCATTCATATCTATCACCATCATTCCCCATTCATATCTATCACCATCAGTCCCATTCATATCTATCACCATTATTCCCCATTCATATCTATCACCATCAGTCCCCATTCATATCTATCACCATCAGTCCCAATTCATATCTATCACCATCATTCCCCATTTATATCTATCACCATCGGTCCCATTCATATCTATCACCATTATTCCCCATTCATATCTATCACCATCAGTCCCCATTCATATCTATCACCATCAGTCCCAATTCATATCTATCACCATCATTCCCCATTTATATCTATGACCATCAGTCCCCATTCATATCTATCACCATCAGTCACCATTCATATCTATCACCATCAGTCCCCATTCATATCTATCACTATCAGTTCCCATTCATATCTATCACCTTCAGTCCCAATTTATATCTATCACCATCAGTCCCCATTCATATCTATCACTATCAGTTCCCATTCATATCTATCACTATTAGTCCCCATTCATCAAGTTGAGTCTCTGGAGAGTGAGTCTAAATTGAGTCTCTAGAGTGTGAGTCTGGGTCAAGTCTCTGGAGTGTGAGTCTGAGCTGAGTCTCTGGAGTGTGAGTCTGAGCTGTGTCTCTTGAGTGTGAGTCTGAGTTGAGTCTTGGGAGTGTGAGTTTAAGTTGAATCTCTGGAGTGTGAGTCTGAGTTGAGTCTTTGGAGTGTGAGTCTGAGTTGAATCTCTGGAGTGTGAGTCTGAGTTGAGTCTCTGGAGTGTGAGTCTAAGTTGAGTCTCTGGAGTGTGAGTCTAAGTTGAGTCTCTGGAGTGTGAGTTTGATTTGAGTCTCTGGAGTGTGAGTCTAAGTTGAGTCTCTGGAGTGTGAGTCTGATTTGAGTCTCTGGAGTGTGAGTCTAAGTTGAGTCTCTGGAGTGTGAGTCTCTGGAGTGTGAGTCTGATTTGAGTCTCGAGAGTGTGTCTCATTTGAGTCTCTGGAGTGTGAGTCTAAGTTGAGTCTCTGGAGTGTGAGTTTGATTTGAGTCTCTGGAGTGTGAGTCTCTGGAGTGTGAGTCTGATTTGAGTCTCTGGAGTGTGAGTCTAAGTTGAGTCTCTGGAGTGTGAGTCTCTGGAGTGTGAGTCTGATTTGAGTCTCTGGAGTGTGAGTCTCTGGAGTGTGAGTCTGATTTGAGTCTCTGGAGTATGAGTCTAAGTTGAGTCTCTGGAGTGTGAGTCTGATTTGAGTCTCTGGAGTGTGAGTCTCTGGAGTGTCAGTCTGATTTGAGTCTCTGGAGTATGAGTCTAAGTTGAGTCTCTGGAGTGTGAGTCTGATTTGATTCTCTGGAGTGTGAGTCTCTGGGGTGTGAGTCTGATTTGAGTCTCGAGAGTGTGTCTCATTTGAGTCTCTGGAGTGTGAGTCTAAGTTGAGTCTCTGGAGTGTGAATCTCTGGAGTGTGAGTCTGATTTGAGTCTCTGGAGTGTGAGTCTCTGGAGTGTGAGTCTGATTTGAGTCTCGAGAGTGTTTCTCATTTGAGTCTCTGGAGTGTGAGTCTCTGGAGTGTGAGTCTGATTTGAGTCTCTGGAGTATGAGTCTCTGGAGTGTGAGTCTGATTTGAGTCTCGAGAGTGTTTCTCATTTGAGTCTCTGGTGTGTGAGTCTAAGTTGAGTCTCTGGAGTGTGAGTCTCTGGAGTGTGAGTCTGATTTGAATCTCTGGAGTGTGAGTCTAAGTTGAGTCTCTGGAGTGTGTCTCATTTGAGTCTCTGGAGTGTGAGTCTAAGTTGAGTCTCTGGAGTGTGAGTCTCTAGAGTGTGAGTCTGATTTGAATCTCTGGAGTGTGAGTCTAAGTTGAGTCTCTGGAGTGTGAGTCTCTGGAGTGCGAGTCTGATTTGAATCTCGAGAGTGTGTCTCATTTGAGTCTCTAGAGTTTGAGTCTCTGGAGTCTGAGTCTAAGTTGAGTCTCTGGAGTGTGAGTCTCTGGAGTATGAGTCTGATTTGAGTCTCTGGAGTGTGAGTCTAAGTTGAGTCTCTGGAGTGTGAGTCTGAGTTGAGTCTCTGGAGTGTAAGGCTCTGTAGTATGAGTCTAAGTTGAGTCTCTGGAGTGTGAGTCTAAGTTGAGTCTCTGGAGTGTGAGTCTCTGGAGTGTGAGTCTGATTTGAGTCTCGAGAGTGTGTCTCATTTGAGTCTCTGGAGTTTGAGTCTCTGGAGTGTGAGTCTGATTTGAGTCTCTTGAGTGTGAGTCTTTGGAGTGTGAGTCTGATTTGAATCTCTGGAGTGTGAGTCTGATTTGAGTCTCTGGAGTGTGAGTCTGATTTGAGTCTCTGGAGTATGAGTCTCTGGAGTGTGAGTCTGATTTGAGTCTCTATAGTGTTTCTCATTTGAGTCTCTGGAGTGTGAGTCTAAGTTGAGTCTCTGGAGTGTGAGTCTCTGGAGTGTGAGTCTGATTTGAATCTCTGGAGTGTGAGTCTAAGTTGAGTCTCTGGAGTGTGAGTCTCTGGAGTGTGAGTCTGATTTGAATCTCAAGAGTGTGTCTCATTTGAGTCTCTGGAGTTTGAGTCTCTGGAGTGTGAGTCTGATTTGAGTCTCTGGAGTGTGAGTCTAAGTTGAGTCTCTGGAGTGTGAGTCTCTGGAGTGTGAGTCTCTGGAGTATGAGTCTGATTTGAGTCTCTGGAGTGTGAGTCTCTGGAGTGTGAGTCTGATTTGAGTCTCGAGAGTGTGTCTCATTTGAGTCTCTAGAGTATGAGTCTAAGTTGAGTCTCTGGAGTATGAGTCTAAGTTGAGTCTCTGGACTGTGAGTCTATGGAGTGTGAGTCTGATTTGACTCTCGAGAGTGTGTTTCATTTGAGTCTCTGGAGTGTGAGTCTAAGTTGAGTCTCTGGAGTGTGAGTCTCTGGAGTGTGAGTCTGATTTGAATCTATGGAGTATGAGTCTAAGTTGAGTCTCTGGAGTGTGAGTCTGATTTGAGTCTTGAGAGTGTATCTTGTTTGCGTTACTGGAGTGTGAGTCTAAGTTGAGTCTCTGGACTGTGAGTCTCTGGAGTATGAGTCTGATTTGAGTCTCTGGAGTGTGAGTCTAAGTTGAGTCTCTGGAGTGTGAGTCTGAGTTGAGTCTCTGGAGTGTGAGTCTCTGGAGTGTGAGTCTGATTTGAGTCTCGAGAGTGTGTCTCATTTGAGTCTCTGAAGTGTGAGTCTAAGTTGAGTCTCTTGAGTTTGAGTCTCTGGAGTGTGAGTCTGATTTGAATCTCTGGAGTGTGAGTCTAAGTTGAGTCTCTGGAGTGTGAGTCTGATTTGAGTCTCTGGAGTGTCAGTCTCTGGAGTGTGAGTCTGATTTGAGTCTCGATAGTGTTTCTCATTTGAGTCTCTGGAGTGTGAGTCTAAGTTGAGTCTCTGGAGTGTGAGTCTCTGGAGTGTGAGTCTGATTTGAATCTCTGGAGTGTGAGTCTAAGTTGAGTCTCTGGAGTGTGAGTCTCTGGAGTGTGAGTCTGATTTGAATCTCGAGAGTGTGTCTCATTTGAGTCTCTGGAGTTTGAGTCTCTGGAGTGTGAGTCTGATTTGAGTCTCTGGAGTGTGAGTCTAAGTTGAATCTCTGGAGTGTGAGTCTCTGGAGTGTGAGTCTCTGGAGTATGAGTCTGATTTGAGTCTCTGGAGTGTGAGTCTCTGGAGTGTGAGTCTGATTTGAGTCTCGAGAGTGTGTCTCATTTGAGTCTCTAGAGTGTGAGTCTAAGTTGAGTCTCTGGAGTGTAAGGCTCTGGAGTATGAGTCTAAGTTGAGTCTCTGGAGTATGAGTCTAAGTTGAGTCTCTGGAGTGTGAGTCTCTGGAGTGTGAGTCTGATTTGAGTCTCGAGAGTGTGTCTCATTTGAGTCTCTGGAGTGTGAGTCTAAGTTGAGTCTCTGGAGTGTGAGTCTCTGGAGTGTGAGTCTGATTTGAATCTATGGAGTATGAGTCTAAGTTGAGTCTCTGGAGTGTGAGTCTTTGGAGTGTGAGTCTGATTTGAGTCTTGAGAGTGTATCTCGTTTGCGTCACTGGAGTGTGAGTCTAAGTTGAGTCTCTGGAGTGTGAGTCTGATTTGAGTCTCTGGAGTGTGAGTCTAAGTTGAGTCTCTGGAGTGTGAGTCTCTGGAGTGTGAGTCTCTGGAGTGTGAGTCTCTGGAGTGTGAGTCTGATTTGAGTCTCTGGAGTGTGAGTCTAAGTTGAGTCTCTGGAGTGTGAGTCTAAGTTGATTCTCTGGAGTGTGAGTCTAAGTTGAGTCTCTGGAGTGTGAGTCTAAGTTGAGTCTCTGGAGTGTGAGTCTGAGTTGAGTCTCTGGAGTGTGAGTCTCTGGAGTGTGAGTCTGATTTGAGTCTCTGGAGTGTGAGTCTAAGTTGAGTTCTCTGGAGTGTGAGTCTAAGTTCAGTCTCTGGAGTGTGAGTCTAAGTTGAGTCTCTGGAGTGTGAGTCTCAGTTGAGTCTCTGGAGTGTGAGTCTCTGGAGTCTGAGTCTGATTTGAGTCTCTGGAGTGTGAGTCTAAGTTCAGTCTCTGGAGTGTGAGTCTAAGTTGAGTCTCTGGAGTGTGAGTCTGAGTTGAGTCTCTGGAGTGTGAGTCTAAGTTGAGTCTCTAGAGTGTGAGTCTGAGTTCAGTCTCTGGAGTGTGAGTCTAAGTTGAGTCTCTGGAGTGTGAGTCTCTGGAGTGTGAGTCTAAGTTGAGTCTCTGGAGTGTGAGTCAAAGTTGAGTCTCTGTAGTGTTAGTCTAAGTTGAGTCTCTGGAGTGTGAGTCTCTGGAGTGTGAGTCTGATTTGAATCTATGGAGTGTGAGTCTAAGTTGAGTCTCTGGAGTGTGAGTCTTTGGAGTGTGAGTCTGATTTGAGTCTTGAGAGTGTGTCTCGTTTGAGTCATTGGAGTGTGAGTCTGATTTGAGTCTTGAGAGTGTGTCTCGTTTGAGTCACTGGAGTGTGAGTCTAAGTTGAGTCTCTGGAGTGTGAGTCTGATTTGAGTCTCTGGAGTGTGAGTCTAAGTTCAGTCTCTGGGGTGTGAGTCTCTGGAGTGTGAGTCTCTGGAGTGTGAGTCTGATTTGAGTCTCTGGAGTGTGAGTCTCTGGAGTGTGAGTCTGATTTGAGTCTCGAGAGTGTTTCTCATTTGAGTCTCTGGAGTGTGAGTCTCTGGAGTGTGAGTCTGATTTGAGTCTCTGGAGTATGAGTCTCTGGAGTGTGAGTCAGATTTGAGTCTCGAGAGTGTTTCTCATTTGAGTCTCTGGTGTGTGAGTCTAAGTTGAGTCTCTGGAGTGTGAGTCTCTGGAGTGTGAGTCTGATTTGAATCTCTGGAGTGTGAGTCTAAGTTGAGTCTCTGGAGTGTGTCTCATTTGAGTCTCTGGAGTGTGAGTCTAAGTTGAGTCTCTGGAGTGTGAGTCTCTAGAGTGTGAGTCTGATTTGAATCTCTGGAGTGTGAGTCTAAGTTGAGTCTCTGGAGTGTGAGTCTCTGGAGTGCGAGTCTGATTTGAATCTCGAGAGTGTGTCTCATTTGAGTCTCTAGAGTTTGAGTCTCTGGAGTCTGAGTCTAAGTTGAGTCTCTGGAGTGTGAGTCTCTGGAGTATGAGTCTGATTTGAGTCTCTGGAGTGTGAGTCTAAGTTGAGTCTCTGGAGTGTGAGTCTGAGTTGAGTCTCTGGAGTGTAAGGCTCTGTAGTATGAGTCTAAGTTGAGTCTCTGGAGTGTGAGTCTAAGTTGAGTCTCTGGAGTGTGAGTCTCTGGAGTGTGAGTCTGATTTGAGTCTCGAGAGTGTGTCTCATTTGAGTCTCTGGAGTTTGAGTCTCTGGAGTGTGAGTCTGATTTGAGTCTCTTGAGTGTGAGTCTTTGGAGTGTGAGTCTGATTTGAATCTCTGGAGTGTGAGTCTGATTTGAGTCTCTGGAGTGTGAGTCTGATTTGAGTCTCTGGAGTATGAGTCTCTGGAGTGTGAGTCTGATTTGAGTCTCTATAGTGTTTCTCATTTGAGTCTCTGGAGTGTGAGTCTAAGTTGAGTCTCTGGAGTGTGAGTCTCTGGAGTGTGAGTCTGATTTGAATCTCTGGAGTGTGAGTCTAAGTTGAGTCTCTGGAGTGTGAGTCTCTGGAGTGTGAGTCTGATTTGAATCTCAAGAGTGTGTCTCATTTGAGTCTCTGGAGTTTGAGTCTCTGGAGTGTGAGTCTGATTTGAGTCTCTGGAGTGTGAGTCTAAGTTGAGTCTCTGGAGTGTGAGTCTCTGGAGTGTGAGTCTCTGGAGTATGAGTCTGATTTGAGTCTCTGGAGTGTGAGTCTCTGGAGTGTGAGTCTGATTTGAGTCTCGAGAGTGTGTCTCATTTGAGTCTCTAGAGTATGAGTCTAAGTTGAGTCTCTGGAGTATGAGTCTAAGTTGAGTCTCTGGACTGTGAGTCTCTGGAGTGTGAGTCTGATTTGACTCTCGAGAGTGTGTTTCATTTGAGTCTCTGGAGTGTGAGTCTAAGTTGAGTCTCTGGAGTGTGAGTCTCTGGAGTGTGAGTCTGATTTGAATCTATGGAGTATGAGTCTAAGTTGAGTCTCTGGAGTGTGAGTCTTTGGAGTGTGAGTCTGATTTGAGTCTTGAGAGTGTATCTTGTTTGCGTTACTGGAGTGTGAGTCTAAGTTGAGTCTCTGGACTGTGAGTCTCTGGAGTATGAGTCTGATTTGAGTCTCTGGAGTGTGAGTCTAAGTTGAGTCTCTGGAGTGTGAGTCTGAGTTGAGTCTCTGGAGTGTGAGTCTCTGGAGTGTGAGTCTGATTTGAGTCTCGAGAGTGTGTCTCATTTGAGTCTCTGAAGTGTGAGTCTAAGTTGAGTCTCTTGAGTTTGAGTCTCTGGAGTGTGAGTCTGATTTGAATCTCTGGAGTGTGAGTCTAAGTTGAGTCTCTGGAGTGTGAGTCTGATTTGAGTCTCTGGAGTGTCAGTCTCTGGAGTGTGAGTCTGATTTGAGTCTCGATAGTGTTTCTCATTTGAGTCTCTGGAGTGTGAGTCTAAGTTGAGTCTCTGGAGTGTGAGTCTCTGGAGTGTGAGTCTGATTTGAATCTCTGGAGTGTGAGTCTAAGTTGAGTCTCTGGAGTGTGAGTCTCTGGAGTGTGAGTCTGATTTGAATCTCGAGAGTGTGTCTCATTTGAGTCTCTGGAGTTTGAGTCTCTGGAGTGTGAGTCTGATTTGAGTCTCTGGAGTGTGAGTCTAAGTTGAGTCTCTGGAGTGTGAGTCTCTGGAGTGTGAGTCTCTGGAGTATGAGTCTGATTTGAGTCTCTGGAGTGTGAGTCTCTGGAGTGTGAGTCTGATTTGAGTCTCGAGAGTGTGTCTCATTTGAGTCTCTAGAGTGTGAGTCTAAGTTGAGTCTCTGGAGTGTAAGGCTCTGGAGTATGAGTCTAAGTTGAGTCTCTGGAGTATGAGTCTAAGTTGAGTCTCTGGAGTGTGAGTCTCTGGAGTGTGAGTCTGATTTGAGTCTCGAGAGTGTGTCTCATTTGAGTCTCTGGAGTGTGAGTCTAAGTTGAGTCTCTGGAGTGTGAGTCTCTGGAGTGTGAGTCTGATTTGAATCTATGGAGTATGAGTCTAAGTTGAGTCTCTGGAGTGTGAGTCTTTGGAGTGTGAGTCTGATTTGAGTCTTGAGAGTGTATCTCGTTTGCGTCACTGGAGTGTGAGTCTAAGTTGAGTCTCTGGAGTGTGAGTCTGATTTGAGTCTCTGGAGTGTGAGTCTAAGTTGAGTCTCTGGAGTGTGAGTCTCTGGAGTGTGAGTCTCTGGAGTGTGAGTCTCTGGAGTGTGAGTCTGATTTGAGTCTCTGGAGTGTGAGTCTAAGTTGAGTCTCTGGAGTGTGAGTCTAAGTTGATTCTCTGGAGTGTGAGTCTAAGTTGAGTCTCTGGAGTGTGAGTCTAAGTTGAGTCTCTGGAGTGTGAGTCTGAGTTGAGTCTCTGGAGTGTGAGTCTCTGGAGTGTGAGTCTGATTTGAGTCTCTGGAGTGTGAGTCTAAGTTGAGTTCTCTGGAGTGTGAGTCTAAGTTCAGTCTCTGGAGTGTGAGTCTAAGTTGAGTCTCTGGAGTGTGAGTCTCAGTTGAGTCTCTGGAGTGTGAGTCTCTGGAGTCTGAGTCTGATTTGAGTCTCTGGAGTGTGAGTCTAAGTTCAGTCTCTGGAGTGTGAGTCTAAGTTGAGTCTCTGGAGTGTGAGTCTGAGTTGAGTCTCTGGAGTGTGAGTCTAAGTTGAGTCTCTAGAGTGTGAGTCTGAGTTCAGTCTCTGGAGTGTGAGTCTAAGTTGAGTCTCTGGAGTGTGAGTCTCTGGAGTGTGAGTCTAAGTTGAGTCTCTGGAGTGTGAGTCAAAGTTGAGTCTCTGTAGTGTTAGTCTAAGTTGAGTCTCTGGAGTGTGAGTCTCTGGAGTGTGAGTCTGATTTGAATCTATGGAGTGTGAGTCTAAGTTGAGTCTCTGGAGTGTGAGTCTTTGGAGTGTGAGTCTGATTTGAGTCTTGAGAGTGTGTCTCGTTTGAGTCATTGGAGTGTGAGTCTGATTTGAGTCTTGAGAGTG